>NC_136057.1:2093624799-2093799993 GCF_964261635.1 Lissotriton helveticus
GGAATAACTGGAGGATTGCTCATCTCTGCCTGTTGAAAGTAGGAAATTGCTTAGTTTCGTGAAGCAATTAAAACTGGAAGTTTAACCTTCCAAGCACGGACACCTTTTTAGATAGGAAAACTGAGACACATCTTACACCTTTTTAGGAGGGCAGCCTAGTATCAACCCAATTCGACCATGTCCATAAATCAGAAAGCATGCTATCATTCAAACAAATCTCTGGCCTACTTAACAACAGCCTAAGGAGTAGGTGTCTGCTATGTCTCAAGGTGACAACTAGCAGTTTCAGGACCAACACAATCAAATAATTGGTCTGGAAATTTTATATAGCGCCTATTTCCCTCTAGTCTCTTACTCAAGTAACCAGACAGTAACTATTGTGCTCTCTTCCAGACAGTAACTATTGTTGAAACATTTCCTGCTCCCATCTCTTCACCAGGAGGTAATGGCACAATTTCTTCCTAACAGTACCAATCCAACCTCCTCCCATTGCTTCTAACCTCCTAGCACTTCTCAGTTTCTCCATTCTCTCTGCATCCTACAGCTGCCTATGACCTCTGCACCTTACACTGTAATTTTTCTCAGCACCACCTGCTTTCTCCGACTGGCATCCTTTTTGTAGTCAATGCCCACTGGCTTGCTCCCATTCCCTCTTTTATTGATGTGTTGCCTTCAGCTTTACTCCCACTTTCCTAGAATCCTTCTGTGCATGGACAAACCACACATATTCTCAATAGGACCCACAAGATAGAACATAGCACACACATGCAACACACTATAGATTTCCAAATAAATTAATTACCAGGCATTCAGGCTTGAACTCTGGGATTCACCTTTGGAATCTGGAAATACTGATTCCTCCGGGATTTACTCAATTCTGTCATTTCAGACAATGCCTCATGCTATTTTTATAACAGGGAAACCTGTGGGAAAAATATAGCTATGTATGATAGTATTACTGCGCAATCGCAATAGAAAAAAGGGTTTAGGTAAGATGTCATTGAGGAGGGACCAGACACACTGGGAATTTGCACATGTAAGTTTATATTGTTTACACAATGTATATCAACACTATTTATACAAAGGAAGGAATTTGTGAAAAAAGTGTCCCAAGTGAGGCATGAATCAAACAGTAAAGTGACAAGGTGTAGAAATATTTACAAGGTTTCATGTATATATAGCATAGAAAACGACCAACAGTGTTATTTTACAGCCACATTATATAATAAGTGCTGTAAAATGGTTCTTTTTCACAAAAATGTTGATGGCGTTTCGACCCTATTTAGGATGCAGGGTCTCTCCAGGACCTCGGAATGTTGGGTCATCTGAGAAGGAGAATACAAAATAGTAAAAGGAATATGGAGTGGACCTTATATCATTGCTCTGATAGTACATTTTTGTGTGACAGCTACCTGAGTTGTTGACCGCACAGTATAAGTGTGGAAGAAAGGTGAAGTGGTGGTGCCAACCGTGAAAAATATGAGGATTACTTGCAGGGAGACCCAGCCGGGTTCTCTAGTACAATGACAAGGAGGAGTAGTTAGATAAACGCATGGAGAGAGGAGCAATGTATATATATATATATATATATATATATATTTCCTACTGGCGATAGCCAGTTGGTATATATAGTTAGGACCTAGCTACCATAGGAAATCCGCAACATTCTATTGGGAATAACTTTGGCGCCGGTTGGGGAATTTGCGTGTAATTTTCCAAAATTTAGGCCAGCTCTGCTCCGCTTCTTCCCTGGAAGTTTCGGGGGGATTCGTCAGGCGGGGGCCGAGAAAAAAGGGGGGTCCCAAAACGTGTTTTCCCCATGTTAATTTCCATAGGACGAATAGACAAGGCTACAGCCCGAACCGCTGAATGGAATTTCACCAAACTTTGCAAAATTGTAGGGACTGGTACGCTGGAGTGCCTTTTCTATATTTGGTGAAAATTGCTCCAGTGGTTTTTATGAAAATTAACTTCAAAAACACATATATATATCTATATAAGCTTACTGTAAGCTTACTGTACTCTACCTTCCCGAGTACGAGCTGCATTCTGATTGGCTGCCAATGTCTGTCAACACTCCAAAACAGAAATTGTTGGCAGCCATCTTGTACCTCGGCAGATTGAGGCACAGGAAAGCTGAAAAACAAACGTGTAGAACTCAAAAAGGGGGCAGGGTAGAAGCACCCTGACCCCCTAGGCCTGCTCAGGGGGTCCCACAAGGACCCCCAAGGCAAAAAAAAAATTGTTTTCAAAATTCAAATTCTTCATCCAAGAAGTGTTGGCAGCCATCTTGGGACCAATATACACGATAGCACCTCATTAAAAAGCATTGCAGTTAATAGAAGGTTTTAGGACTTTAGTTACATTATAAATCATTTGTTGATGGTACCATACTCATTTTAGGAATTGTGGTGTGTTCTAAGGTGATTTTACCATGTGAAAAAGCCTTCTGCTGGGATATCATGAATCATGTTTGAAAGAAAACTATTATCTCATGTTTTCCCACAGTGGTTTGGAAGGGGATCTATAAGCTAAACTGAAAGCATATTTTCTGTAAATTCACATTATCTTACTCAGTCATGTGAGAATGAAGTCTGACATTCTCAGTAAAACATGTACATCCAACAAGGACAGAGACTGTCAGTTGATTCCTTTGTGTTCTACTGCAGCATCCCAGAGTGTTCTAAAGAACAACTAGAGCGCTAACAGTCCTACTTATTACAAAGGTGTGGCACACCTGAAGCCATCTTGATTGGAATAAAGTGGTAACTCTTAAAACATTTAATTAAAAAAGGAACAAAATGAGGGTGTATTATTTTGCCATAGAAAGTATGATTAGTGCTGCAGAAAGAAAAATTAGGGCACATTTTGAGTGACTTCTCAAATCCTCTTCTATTTCATAAAAAAATTTCTGACATGCAGTCTCCCAAGATGGCCACCAGAGACAAAAGAGCCCAAATATAGCCCAAATATCACCCAGATGACCTAGTTCTAGGACACCCCCGCGCCGCACGGCCACCAGCTGCTGCGTGTGCCCCCTTGCCCCCTTGCCGGTCTGTCTCGCTGCCGCCGCGTGACCACGCCCCCTGCCGACGAGCGGCGTGGTACGTGATCGCCTGACTTGTCCCTGTGGTTTTTTGTTGTTTTTGTATTGTTTTGCCTCTCTACATTGCCTGTTTTCTTATTTTTTTATCTGAGTTCCTGTAATTTCCTTCCTGCTTGCCTGTTGTCCTGCCGCCCTTCGCCCTCCCTCCCCGCTTCCCGCCACCGCCGCTAACCCCGCCCCTTTTTTCCTTCTGTACCCTCCCCGCTCCCGCCTCCCAGCTGCTCCGCCCCCCCGCGCACTTGGCCATATATGGCGACCGTGCGACGCAGGTGAGTGTGACCTAGTTCTAGGACACCCCCGCGCCGCACGGCCACCAGCTGCTGCGTGTGCCCCCTTGCCGGTCTGTCTCGCTGCCGCCGCGTGACCACGCCCCCTGCCGACGAGCGGCGTGGTCCGTGATCGCCTGACTTGTCCCTGTGGTTTTTTGTTGTTTTTGTATTGTTTTGCCTCTCTACATTGCCTGTTTTCTTATTTTTTATCTGAGTTCCTGTAATTTCCTTCCTGCTTGCCTGTTGTCCTGCCGCCCTTCGCCCTCCCTCCCCGCTTCCCGCCACCGCCGCTAACCCCGCCCCTTTTTTCCTTCTGTATCCTCCCCGCTCCCGCCTCCCAGCTGCTCCGCCCCCCCGCGCACTTGGCCATATATGGCGACCGTGCGACGCAGGTGAGTGTGACCTAGTTCTAGGACACCCCCGCGCCGCACGGCCACCAGCTGCTGCGTGTGCCCCTTGCCGGTCTGTCTCGCTGCCGCCGCGTGACCACGCCCCCTGCCGACGAGCGGCGTGGTCCGTGATCGCCTGACTTGTCCCTGTGGTTTTTTGTTGTTTTTGTATTGTTTTGCCTCTCTACATTGCCTGTTTTCTTATTTTTTATCTGAGTTCCTGTAATTTCCTTCCTGCTAGCCTGTTGTCCTGCCGCCCTTCGCCCTCCCTCCCCGCTTCCCGCCACCGCCGCTAACCCCGCCCCTTTTTTCCTTCTGTACCCTCCCCGCTCCCGCCTCCCAGCTGCTCCGCCCCCCCGCGCACTTCGCCATATATGGCGACCGTGCGAACGCGCAGCGGGCGCGCCGATTGTGCGCCGAAGGCGCGCCAAATGTAAGCCCGTCTGCGCCCGTCCGCGCCTGGACCGCGCCCAGGGCCAGGACCCCTGGCCCCCACCGACGGAAGCCGACCCGACTAACCTACAACGCCGCCGAAATCATCGCACTCAATACCGGCGCCATCCCGGGATGCCACCGAGCGACGCCGAAGCACACCCACGGACCCTTCAGCTGCCACGCCTGCAAATTCACCTGCATCCGGAACTACCCTGCACCAGCACCCGCCAAGCCGAACACCAACAGCAACCACCTCAAGTGCATCCTGCTCAACACCCGCTCCGTCCACAGACACGCCGTCGAACTCTGGAACCTCCTCGACACCACAGCCCCTGACATCGCCTTCCTCACGGAGACCTGGATGAACGCCTCCTCAGCACCTGACATCGCCATCGCCGTCCCAGAGGGCTACAAGATCACCCGGAGGGACCGCACCGCCAACCAGGTGGGAGGAGGCATCGCCATCATCCACAGGGACACCATCCGCGTCACGACCAACACCGACGACACCCTAACCACCGCCGAACACCTGCACTTCCAGATCCACACCGACCCGAAGACCACCCTCAGAGGCACTCTCATCTACCGACCCCCGGGACCACGCACACGATTCAGCGAGGACATCGCCGACTTCATCAGCCCGCATGCCCTCCCCACCGCCGACTACATCCTCCTGGGGGACCTCAACTTCCACCTGGAGAACAACAGCGACCGTAACACCACCACCCTGCTTGACAACCTCGCCAACCTCGGACTCAAGCAGATGGTGTCCACCCCCACCCACCTCGCCGGACACACACTCGACGCCGTCTTCTCATCCAGCAAAGACATCGCCTTCACCCACGCAACAGGACTCCACTGGACAGACCACAGCTGCGTCCACTTCACCTTCAAAAGAACGACGACCCACCACCACCAGCAACAGGTTGCCCGAAGAAGCTGGAACAAGATCACAGCTGACCAGCTCACCACCTCCCTGAGCCAGCACCCTCCGGCCGGCTCAGCAAACCCCAGCCAGGCCGCCGACAACCTCACGAAGTGGATCAGCAACTGCGCGGACGAACTCGCCCCTCTGAGGACCCCGCCCAGCAGACCCGGCAGCAGAAAAGCCCCATGGTTCACCGACGAACTCAAGAGCTCCAAGAAGAACTGCCGAGCCCTCGAGAAAGTCTGGAGAAGGGAACCAACACCGGACAACATGACCACCCTCAAGCTCGCCACCCGGGAACACCACCAACTGATCCGCGCCACCAAGAAAAATGCATACAAGGACCGGCTGGACAACAACGCACACAACTGCAAGGAACTCTTCAACATCGTGAAAGAGCTCTCCAACCCCAACGCCGGAAACAACGACATCACCCCATCGCAAGACCTCTGCAACTCCCTCGCCTCCTACTTCCACAACAAGATCGCGGACATACACAACAGCTTCAGCATCCAACCGACGCACGCCACAGCCGCAGCAACGCCACCCACCGCCACCCTCCGCGCCTGGACTCCAATCAGCACCGAAGACACCGTCCGCACAATGAACTCCGTCCACTCCGGATCGCCGACCGACCCCTGCCCTCACCACGTCTTCAACAAAGCCGACGTTGCCATCGCACCCCACTTGCGGGACATTATCAACACCTCCTTCGACACCGCCACCTTCCCTGAGAGCTGGAAGCACGCCGAACTCAGCGCTCTACTCAAGAAACCAACAGCGGACCCCACCGAACTCAAGAATTACCGTCCCATCTCACTCCTCCCGTTTCCGGCCAAAGTCATCGAAAAGACCGTCAACAAACAGCTGGCCGCCTTCCTCGAGACGAATGGATCCCTCGACCCCTCACAGTCTGGCTTCCGAGCCAACCACAGCACCGAGACCGCCCTCATCGCCGCCACCGATGACATCCGAACCCTGATGGACAATGGAGAAACAGCGGCCCTCATCCTCCTGGACTTCTCCGCGGCATTCGACACTGTCTGCCACCGCACCCTAGTGCAACGCCTCGGCAACATCGGAATCCAGGAGAAGGCACTGGAATGGATCACCTACTTCCTTGACGGAAGAACACAGAGAGTCCGCCTACCACCGTACAAGTCAGAGGCCACCGAAGTCATCTGCGGCGTCCCTCAAGGATCCTCGTTGAGTCCCACCCTCTTCAACGTCTACATGAGCCCCCTCGCGGCCATCGCACGCCAACACAACCTCAACATAATCTCCTACGCCGACGACACCCAGCTGATCCTCTCCCTGACCAACGACCCCGCCGCCGCCAGAGCCAACCTGCACGAAGGGATGAGAGATGTAGCCGATTGGATGACGACCAGCCGCCTGAAACTGAACTCAGACAAGACGGAGGTCCTCATCCTGGGCTCCTCGCCCTCCGCCTGGGACGACTCCTGGTGGCCCCCCGCCCTGGGCACCGCACCCAAACCGACGGACCACGCACGCAACCTGGGCTTCATCCTGGACTCCTCCCTCTCCATGACCAGACAAGTCAACGCCGTCTCCTCGTCATGCTTCAACATCCTGCGCATGCTACGGAAGATCTTCTGGTGGATCCCCACCGAGACCAGGAAGACTGTCACCCAGGCCCTCGTCACCAGCCGACTGGACTACGGCAACGCCCTCTACGCCGGAACCACCGCCAAGCTCCAGAAGAGACTCCAACGGATCCAGAACGCCTCAGCCAGACTCATCCTCGACATCCCATGAAACAGCCACATCTCCGGACATCTGAGAGACCTGCACTGGCTCCCCGTCAACAAAAGAATCACCTTCCGTCTCCTCACCCACGCACACAAAGCCCTACACGACCAAGGCCCGACCTACCTCAACAACCGAATCAACTTCTACGCCCCCAAGCGCCACCTCAGATCAACCAGCCACGCCCTCGCCGCCGTCCCCCGCATCCGGAGAGCGACAACAGGAGGAAGGTCCTTCTCCTACCTGGCCGCCAAGACCTGGAACTCCCTCCCGACCGACCTGCGCCTGACCCAAGACCACCTCTCCTTCAGGAAGAAGCTCAAGACCTGGCTATTCGAGCAGTAACGGCACCCCACCCCCCCTCCTAGCGCCTTGAGACCCTACGGGTGAGTAGTGCGCTCTATAAATGTCTTGATTGATTGATTGATTGATGTAGCCCAAGTATAGCCCAATGACAGAATGTCCCAGAGTGTTCTAAAGAACAACTAGAGCGCTAACAGTCTTACTTATGACAAACGTATGGCACACCAGAAGCCATCTTGATTGGAATGAAGTGGTAAGTCTGAAAACATTTAATTTAAAAAGGAACAAAATGAGGGGGTTCATTTTGCCATAGAAAGTATGATTAGTGCTTCAGAAAGAAAAATTAGGGCACATTTTGAGTGACTTCTCAAATCCTCTTCTATTTCATTAACCGCAAGCGTGCGGCGGCTATTTTTGCACTGCGCAGCTTTTTTCCAAAAGCCGCGTTACATGACGAGCTGAGCTCGTCATCAGCGTGCGAGCGGCACGACTCATGACGAGCTCAGCTCATCATGAGCGCCGAAGGAGTTAAAAAATTCTGACATGCAGTCTCCCAAGATGGCCACCAGAGACAAAAGAGCCCAAATGTAGCCCAAATATCACCCAGATGTAGCCCAATGACAGAATGTCCCAGAGTGTTTTAAAGAACAACTAGAGCGCTAACAGTCTTACTTATGACAAAAGTATGGCACACCAGAAGCCATCTTGATTGGAATGAAGTGGTAACTCTTAAAACATTTAATTTAAAAAGGAACACAATGAGTGGGTATATTTTGCGATAGGAAGTATGATTAGTGCTGCAGAAAGAAAAATTAGGGCACATTTTGAGTAACTTCTCAAATCCTCTTCTATTTCATTAAAAAATTCTGACATGCAGTCTCCCAAGATGGCCACCAGAGACAAAAGAACCCAAATGTAGCCCAAATAGCCACGGATGTAGCCCAAGAATAGCCCAATGACAGAATGTCCCAGAGTGTTCTAAAGAACAACTAGAGCGCTAACAGTCTTACTTATGACAAAAGTATGGCACACCAGAAGCCATCTTGATTGGAATAAAGTGGTAACTCTTAAAACATTTAATTTAAAAAGGAACAAAATGAGGGGGTATATTTTGCCATAGAAAGTATGATTAGTGCTGCAGAAAGAAAGATTAGGGCACATTTTGAGTGACTTCTCAAATCCTCTTCTATTTCATTAAAAAATTCTGACATGCAGTCTCCCAAAATGGCCACCAGAGACAAAAGAGCCCAAATATCACCCAGATGTAGCCCAGGTATAGCCCAATGACAGAATGTCCCAGAGTGTTCTAAAGAACAACTAGAGCGCTAACAGTCTTACTTATGACAAAAGTATGGCACACCAGAAGCCATCTTGATTGGAATGAAGTGGTAAGTCTGAAAACATTTAATTTAAAAAGGAACAAAATGAGGGGGTTCATTTTGCCATAGAAAGTATGATTAGTCCTTCAGAAAGAAAAATTAGGGCACATTTTGAGTGACTTCTCAAATCCTCTTCTATTTCATTAAAAAAAATTTGACATGCAGACTGAAACATGCACTTTGAATACCAGCAGCAGACTTCCCTGGTGAGCAGTAGCTTTACTACAGTGATATAATGAGCAACTAGAGTGCTAACATTCAGAATTTATTGGCAAATGTGTGACACATCTGAATGCCTTCTTGATTGAACCAAAGTAAACAAGTATTGAAAATGCAATAGATCTCGCCCTCGTGTAAGTTAAAGCCATTCTGTTTGTAATGAGGTGGCTTTTTAGCTTTGCTTTTAATAGTGTTTTTCAAACTTTCATGTAAATAACATGCATATGTATGCATATATGTATATGTATGCATGCATTTATATTTGTATTTATATAGATATGCAGATTATATATGTTTCTATATGTATTATATATACACATACATATATATATATAAATGCATATTTACGCATATATATGTTTATATGTGTGCTTGCAGATAGACCGAGGCACAAGAAAGCAGAAAAACAAACGTGAAGAACACAAAAATGGGGCAGGGTAGATACACCCTGACCCCCTAGGCCTGCCCAGGTGGTCCCACAAGGACAAAAAGGCCCAATTTTTTTTTTTTAACCTGGTCTGTTTTTTTAAAAATTACCCCCCGGGGGGACCAAATCGCGGCGGCATAGTGATAAAGAAGTGTGGGGGGTCCACAATCCCCCCCACACTGCCCCGGGGACCGCCGCCCCCGGGGCAAAGCAACGCAGCCCCTTGGCGCATACTGGAGGCTCCTGGTGGGCTACTTGGCCCCCAGGGACCCCCAGTATGCAAGGGGAATTAGTTCCTATTCTGAAAACACGCCAGGGGTTGCGCTGCAGAGAGGTGTAAAAAAGGGTGTGGCCTCATTACACCTCTCTGTAATGAAGCTCCCTGGCTTATACTGGAGGCTCCTGGTGGGCTAGTTGCCCCCCAGGGACCCCCAGTATGCAAGGGGAATTAGTTCCTCCTCTGCAAACGCGCCAGGGGAGGCGCTGCAAAACGTTGTAAAAAGGGGGCATGCCCTCTGAACATATGCCTGCAAAAATGTAGTAAATCAGTATAAAAAAAATACCAATTAATACATTTAAAAATTGTCATTTAAAAAAACCTTCGAAATTCAATGAAAAAAACATAGGTTTCAGGCCTTCTATAGTTAGGAATTAGCATTTAAAAAACCTTGCAAATTCACTGAAAAAACCATAGGTTTCAGGCCTTATATAGTTAGGAATTAGCATTTAAAAAACCTTTGAAATTCACTGAAAAAACCATAGGTGTCAGGCCTTATATAGTTAGGAATTAGCTTTTAAAAAACCTTTGAAATTCACTCAAAGAACTATAAGTTTTAGGGGTGTTATAGTTAGCTGGACATTTCACTCATACAAAACCATTGAAATTGCTCCTATATAGTTAGTTGTACTAACTATATTTCTAGCACCCGCAATCCACTGCTGATGATGTCACATATTAGATCATTCATGACATGGTCAGTGACATCACTGATGACATCTCAAATGACATCACTGATGACATCATCCACGTGACAATCACATACACCTTTTCATCACTCTTTGTAAAATACAGAGTATCATATTTGAATCCATTGTCACAGCAATACAAGTATCTAAAAATCCACTCAGTGATTCATAGATGTATACACACATCTAATCACTTACCTATAGATTCACTCATACATGCTGTCAATGAACAATAGAACACTATCAAAAATACTTATACACCTATATCGACATTAAACAACAGCACATATCCTATTCACATATGAAGTCATCCTACTCACTTATGCAAACAATGGATCATACTTGCATATTTTCTTAGCAAAACACTTATACAAACACCACTTCATCTATTCATTTAGATAGTAAGTCATACTTAGTGAAATATAAAATCATTATTACAAGTATACAGTTATCCATACAGTCACTCACACAATCATTGAGTCTTATGTATAGTTATCTATATACAACTGACACATACACTGCCTTTTATTTTTCTAGTTTGTTGGACATGTACCATTGAGAAATATATTTGCTCATCACCACACCCATAAAGAGATTCACTCACCCAAACTGTTAGAACATGTAGTTTTAACTTCATATATCTACTGAATCAACTATTCACACATCTTTGGACAGTCACACCCCCCCCACCGAACAACACACACTTTCACACTCCCATACAAATACTCAGTTAACTAATCAATAACTAGAATCACTGACATAATATCGATAGACACTATATCGACCTACAAAAAATATCAATACAAAAATATCGATAACAATAATATTGACAACCTATACTTATCTAGAAACATACAAAAATATCGGATACACAATATCGACCTACATAAACATCGATCACACTAAAATCGACAACATAAATATCGGAATTTTACATATCGATTATTCAAAAATAAACACACTAAGTAACAAATATCGGCAGCTAAAATATCGACAGCAATAAAATCGTTAAATTAATAATATCGAAAAATATTATACATTTATAATATGACTTTTAAATATTTATAAATTATATGAACACTAAAATAAACATCTCTCATTACAAACTATAAATAAAAATATATTTCACAATTAAATAACATTAAAAACGATTACATTTTAACTTAAACTATTTAAATAAATACTATAAAATCAAATAACCACATTCTTAATTAGCGTTTGCCTTATATGGAAATTAACCACCCCAACATATTTTCAAAAATACAAACTAACCAATAAAAACACTGCAATAAAAAATGAACCAATAACAACCTAATTACTAACTCTAAAATACTATATACACAATTAAACACTAAACACAAACGACCACAAAAATAGAAAACGACAGAAGAAAACACTATGGATTCCTTCAACTACACCTACAAGAAATTCTACATTCTACCTACAATTCAGTGGATTCAAAGTAAGTAACTAAATTAAACTAAATAAAAGTAACAGCTACAACCTTTAAAAATTTTAAAATAATCTAAGTACTAATGCATATCTACTTTTTATTTTCTATAATAGTCTACAAACAAATAACAAGGAACAGAACTCGCCAAAGAAATATACAAATAACAAAGTAAGTATCTGCAAACAATGTTAAAAACACATGTAATAACTATCAGCTCAAGCTTATAGCAAAAACTTGAACTACCACCTTAAAAATATATCAGAACTAGTGATACAAATAAATATACTTTTCCCCCGATCAAAAAAATACAGAAGACCAAGAACACAAGTGAACAGAAAAATACATCATAATCAAATACAGATTAATCAACAATGTAAGTATATACCATAAAAATGTTTTTTTAATTAACTTGATATATTTTTAGCAACATTTATTAAAAGTATACAATATATTTCTTATAGATTAAGAAACAGCAAAATGACAGAAGGAGCAGAATTTGTAACGAGCCAGAAAGGAAAACTATTACTGTGCTATATGGGCTACACTTATACACGAGAGAAACAAGTTGGGAGGAAAGTAAATTGGAAATGTTGTAAATATTATTCCAACAAATGTTACGGGAGGGCAACAACTAGAGAAGCAACAGTACTTTATACTAGGGAACACAACCACCCACCAAACGTTATTGAAATTGAAGTTAGAACAGCATTAGAAAATATAAAAGAAGCTAGTACAGGTTCCCAAAAACCAACTAGCGTCATTCTAAAAGAACAGATACCCCAAATACCTAAAACAGCCACCACACAAATGCCAAATATAGTCTCCCTAAAAAGAACAATATCACGTACCAAAAGAACAACTACCACTACCACTCCACCTCCTAGAACATATAGCAAAATCATTTTAAATCCTTACCAAATTATAACTTTAAACAAAAGACCTTTTGTCATTTATGATAATGAAAACAATGACAAAAGACTAATAATTTTTGGCACAGCTATAAACCTCATAAAACTTCAACAAAGCCAATATTGGATGATGGATGGGACTAACATCTGTCCCAAACCTTTTTACCAATTATACACAGTACATGGTCTTTATCAAAACTGCAATATTCCTCTTCTGTATGCACTACTACCAAACAAAAATAATTCCACATATATGGAATTATTACAAACAATTAAACAAAAAACTAATGACTATTCCCCAGAAAAAATAATACTAGATTTTGAACAAGCAATGCTTTCAACTATCTTAAAAATACATCCCCACACCTGTACCCAAGGCTGTTATTATCATTTTAACCAATGTCTATGGAGACATTTACAAAAGACAACACTAAGCATAGAATATGCAACAAATTCATCATTTGCCTATCAAATAAAAAAACGAACAGCACTAGCTTACGTCCCAGAAACAGATGTGGCAGAACACTACAACCTTTTAATTGACAGCAACTTTTACAAACAAAATGAAGCTAAACTAAGTCCTCTATTAGACTATTTCGAGGACACATTGGTGGGTAGACTCCATAGATCTGGCCACAGAAGAAATCCTAAATTCTTGGTGGAACGTTTACAAAAGTACACTAAATACAGAATCAAAAACAAATAACGCTGTCGAAGGCTGGCACAATGCCTTCCTTCAATCCACAGGCAGAACTAAACCTAGTTTAGAAAACGTTATTAAATGCCTACAAAAGGAACAAAGCTATCAAGAGTTCCGAATGGAACAATCCATTTCATAGTTACAGAACTAACTCCCAAAACATCCAAGCAAACCAAACAAATGCATAAATACCTAGAACAACAAGTAAAATTGTATCCTAGCACTAAAGGAATTGAATACCTCAACATAATAGCCAAAACACTTCTTTAAATTACTATCACCAGCAAAGCAGTAAAACAAAATAGCAACAACATGTAAATAACAATAATTTTTTAATCTCAAATATAATTAATGTGTGCAATATATATATATATATATTATGTTATAAAAGATATATACACACATTAATAATATTTGAAATAAAATATGATCTAGCAAAAATAATAAAAATACTACCCACCCACAATAAATAAAACAAAAACTTACCAATGGTATCCCAAAGGCTGTAAACTCCTTTTCCACCAAAACAATCCATGTATAATAAAATGAAGCCCCAAATAAAAATGAAAAAATACAACTGTCCAAAAACAGAATAATCCATCCAACGTAAGTCCTTTGAAAAACCATAAAAAACCCGAACAAAGATAAAATATAGAAAAACCGCTCCAGGAAAACCAAAAAATGTAAAGAAGTGTTCAAAATATATTAGTTAATTAAAACTAACAAACACTTCTTTAAAAAAAAAATGATTCCTTCCGAGATGACGAACTCCTAAAATAAAAACACTGAAAACATACATTCCCACCCACATAAACAAGCAAATATCCACAAACTAACACTAACACTAACATTAAATTTGACCTTACTCAACTTTACACATCGAAACACTAAGGGGCCCATTATGATGGCGGCCAGTCTGGCGGGGGCAATCCGCCCACCATCATCTCCCGTTCCCCCCCCCCCCCCTATTAGTATGGCGGGGTTGACCACGGCGGACGGAAAGACCGCCCGCCGCTTTTCCGCCTCGGTCGCAAGGCGACCGGGGCGGAAAAGGAATAATATGGTGGTGGTGTCCAATGGACACCGCCAGCCATATTATGATGTGTGGCCAGAGGTGCCTTTCCGCGGCGGCGATGCCGCCACTGAAAGGCAGGCGGTCTTTGCTTTGGGGGCCCCCTGCGGGCCCCCCTGGTGAAGTCCGAGGTGGTGGGTGCAAAGGGGGGGTACCTGTGGTACCCCCCAGCATTTGCATACACCAAGGAGCAGGCACCGCGCGGTGCCTGCCGCTTCGTGTATGCAAATGGTGCATTCTTTTTTAAGTTTGTGGCGGGCGGTGCAGTGAGTATATTACTTGCCACCTGATGTCGTCTGCTGTGTGTTGTTTTTCAATGAAGTGGGACACAAGTGGGGCATTGGCAACCGATTTCCTTATCCTGCTACGATGTTGTCCAATCCGGGCATTAACTGGCAGCTGTGTTTGTCCGATATATGGTAGTCCGCAGGGCCACCAGATGCAATAAACCAAGTTTTGTGTTTGGCAGTTTGAGAAGAATTTAAGGTTATGTGTGCAGCTACCGTGTTTAAAGGAACTTGTATTCTCAGTGTATGGGCAGGCCATGCAGTTACCACATTTATAATTGCCCTGTAGTACTGGTAGCCCCCAGACCGATTCAAGGGTGTTAGTCTTTATTTTGCTAGTCTCTCTGGATGATCATATGCGATGGTCTTTTATATTTTTGCCCCGTTTATACGCAAACATGGGTGTCTCAAATTCAGGGTCAATGCTCCGGATAAGAATCCAATTTCTTGTGATCAAGTTCCGAACCTTATTGGTATGGACACCAAAAGTAGTCACACAAACCATTCTGTTTAATGGTGTTTTTGGTCTGGGGTTGAGAAGCTCTTCTCTATGGCAATACGAAGCACGTTTCATTGATTTTTTGATAATCCTATTTGTATATCCTCTGGATGCTAGTTTATTTTTAAGTATTTCTGCCTCATTTTTAAGTATTTCTGCCTCACTCATATAGTCCTCTTTGTGGGAGCAGTTCCTGGGAACTATTAGGAACTGTCCAAATGGTAACCCATCTCTCAGGGCCCAGGGATGATGGCTATTATATGCAAGTAGCATGTTCCTTTCAGTTGGTTTTCTGTGTAGTGTAGTATAAAGTTTTTCTTCTGAGTATTGGATTTTGAAATCCAAGAAAGCTATGGTGGAATTGTGTAATGTGGCCGTGAAAGTGAGATGTGGCTGGATGTTGTTGAGGTACATTACAAAGTCCATGAAGTCTGATTCATTACCACCCCAGATAAGGAAGATATCATCCAGATACTGGTGCCAGCATTTGATGTTAGCATGGTAAGGGTTAGTGTGGTTTATGGCATATGTGCGTTCTATGTGGTCCATATAGATGTCAGCTAGATTCGGTGCAAAAACTGCACCCATACGGGTACCGGAACATTGTTGGTAATTGTGACCCCCTGACACAAAGTAGTTGGTTTGTAATGCCACTCTAAGTAGAGAGATTATGATGGCTGTGGGTACTTGCAAGGGTCTTATTCTTGTGTCAAGTAAATGTTCAATGACCTGAATACTCTCTCTTTGGGGGATATTAGTGTATAGAGATGTTATGTCTAGTGTGGCTAGCCAGTCTGTGTTGATATTATAAGCCTTCTCATCTATCAGGTTGATCATATGCATGGTATCTCTAACATAGCTTTCCTGTTTGGGCACAAAGTCTTTGATAAAAAAGTCTATGTATCTGCCAATTGGTTCCAGAATGGAACCGCATCCAGATAGGATAGGCCTTGGATTAACTGTTTTGAGGAATTCGTTTGGTAAGGTATCCCTCCTCCTGTCCTTCAGTTGCGGAGTATCTCATTCCTAATCTCTGAGAGAGGGTTGGAATTAAGTTTTTTGTAATGTTTGATTTCATTGATTTGTTTGTTGATTTCTCTGTCATAGTCATCACGTTCTTGGATTACAATCCCACCTCCTTTGTCAGCGGGTGTTAGTATTATAGTGTTATCATTCTTCAATGTATGAGGGCTTGTCGTTCCTGGAAAGTAATACTGTATGGTATGAGCTGTCTGCTATGTTTGAGGGCATCTATGTTGGAAAGGATTATTTTCTCGAAAGTTCATGTGGCATCATGCCATTAGTAGGGTAGAAAGTTGAGGGGGTCTGAGGCCCATCACAGATTCTTTTGTCATATATTCCCTATCTTTAAAGAAAGAAAAGGTGTAGGCTTTTCTTTCTAAAGAATTGGAACAGTTCTGCTTTAAGGGTAAAGCAATTTGTTTTCTCTGTGATCACAAATGATAGTCTCTTACTCAGTAGAGACACTTCCGAGGAAGATACGACGTGTTTTGACAGGTTGAAGATCGGGATGGTCTCCATGCTGTCAGGGTTGGGTTCCAATATGGGTTCTAGTATGGTTGTTGGCCCAACTGATAGTATTTGTTCCTGGTTTGTCTCTCTCATGGATATTGGTACCAAGTCTTTCTCTTGGCTTTGCCTCCTCGGTCTAAAAAAGGCTGACCTGGGTGATTATCAGAACGGCTGGGTCCTGGTTGTGCATCAGAGTCACTAGATCCACCTGATTATTCTGAGAAGTTATTCGGTTGGTTTCGCCTGAATCTACCCCAAGTGTTCTGTCTATTCTGATTTGTAGATGTTGTGTAGTAGTCCTCTCTTAAGTAGGGGAAGGCTCTTTCTTTAGAAAAGTTCTTTGTCTTTTGAAACCTTGTCAGCTTTCTTTTTTAGTTCAAAAGAATTGAAATCTTCTATAGTTTTGTTGAGCGTATTTAATAGTATTTTAGCCTCAGATACTCCGTCCCCACCCAGAAGTTCTTTTTCGAGGTCTTCAATTTCTTTTAATTCTGGAATAATCGCTTCAGGATTTCCCACAACCAGTAAAACTGGTCATAATCAAGCAGAATGAAATTAACACATACAAGCCCATTAATTTCTCTGCCTAACTTGCAATCAGGGTCTAACGGCTCAATTCACAAAGATTTTTTCTTTACGGATTTATTACTCCAAGAAATTCATGAGTTAAGTCGCACTCTAATTGTGGTTTTGCTTTTAATCAGATTAGTTGCCTCATTATCAACACAACGTCCAAACCATTCACTCGGAAGAGGGGTATTCCCTGTCATGATTCATTCAATTCCATCTGCTTTGATCCCCAATAAGCTTTAAGAAGCACTATTTGGGACAGCATTTGCTAGAAATTCATTAGAGAGCACCACTAAAGCCCAAAGGAATATGGTCTTTAACTCTGATCCAGTTGCATCCTCAGTTATGGAGCCAGTATGCTTAACAAACCAACACTTGCCAAAAAGTTTAATCGAAATTCCTTTGAGGGAAAGCCTAAGCAAAGGTAGTCTGACCCCTTTTTGCTTTATTAGATTCCCTTTGCCACATTAATTGGGAATGAATGTAAGGAAAGAAAAGCAAATGAGCAATGTTCTAAGTATCTGAAATGTTCTGTAAACATCATAAACAATTGGAACAGACAAACACAAAGTAATGCAAATCATTAATGACAGTCTGTAATTCAGAAGCCAATTAAAATGGTACTTCTCGTAGACCATATCGAAGTTTTAATTTGACTTCATATTGCATTCAAATCTTGCAAAATGTTTTGAACTGCAGAGAGAAATCCTAATTGATATATACCTCTTAGGACTCATTAGAGACAGTACCATTTTGGGATTGTTGAGGATTGCCACTACAACCAATGTGAAAATACAGTTAATCCTTTAAATTCTGTAGTAAAAAGGGAAACATTTTCATGTTTAGATCAGTTGATTAAACAGGTTTTTGTCATTTGCACATTTTGTGTTGTGGAAAAGCATACATGAAGATGCATGTTGAGAGTCTAATGTCTGTTCCTCAGAAGTTTTTATTCTGTGGTAAAAAATTAAATGTTCTTTCTTTAAGTATGAAATTGTAATTTAAACATATTAATACACTTTTGAATTTTAGTCAGTCAGTCAACGTTCTTTATTTCGATTAGTTAAAACCATAAAAAGCAATACAAAACTTCGTCTTCCGCACATTGCAAATGTATATTAGAAATTAAATACATGTTTAGTTATTACAATTCAGTTCATAAAACCTACACCTAAAATACATTAAGTTTATTTAAAAATTGTGCAATATAAAACCAGATATCATATAATCCTTGGCCGACGGCAATTTAAGTCCATACAAAGTGCATTATTAAGTATGTTGATTTAATGACCATAACCCCATTTGATCTTACAAAATAATTATAGGTGCAGTAGTCTCCTTTTGTTCAGGCGGGCTGCTGCCACCAAAAAACCAGCTATGCTGTAGATAACCCGAACAGAACCAAGCATTTGTAAGTGTAGGAGGGCAGGCCTTACCTGGACAAAACCAAGTTCCCTCAGGATTGGGTATAAAAAATGTTTGCGAGCCACCGAGTAATGCTCACAGAACATTACTAGGTGGAGCGTGTCCTGTGGGGAAAAGCTGTCACATGTACATGGTGCTGTATCTTCTGGTTTCCCCCATTTAGGGTATAAGCCCAACATAAGGTGGATAAGATTGAACCGAAATCTAACCAGAAGGAAGCGATGGAAGGGCTTGGTGACATACTTCAAGTACGGTTCGATCACTAGAGAGGTTGATAGGCCATAAATAGATCTCACCATAGGTTTTCTAAGTTCTACTTCCTCCCTCTCAGCCTCCAACAAATTGCAAAAATTGAGCTTGATCCACCCTATGTCCTCCTTCCTGATGCCCTGTGGTGATAAATAAATTTCAGGACGCCCTAACCTGCCGCTCTAACATACGACAGCCAAGGAATTCTGTCCACTTTATCTAGGGCAACACAGTCCTTCAGTATCAGGTGGTTTAATGTGATCTCATTCAACCAGGTATTAACCCAACGTAACAACGGGGCCATTTTCAGGAGGTCAGAGACGTAACCCAATACCACTTCACAGTGTATAGAGAATGTGGGGGATGATTGAGAGAGTGACAAAAGGGATCTAAGAAACTTGTTTTCTGCGATTTGTATCCCGGGGGATGGTACGTAACCCCAGATATCCGACCCATAGGAGGCAATTGCCAAACACTTAGACTTGTAAATCTTTAGCATTGCCTCCATAGGTCTTGCCCCCAATCTCCTAGAGAAGTTCAGCAGAGCTCTGGTGGATCTTGAAGCCACATTGCTCTTATGCTTCATCTGGGGGCCCCAGTTCCCTTTCTCGTCAAATAAGACTCCCAGATAGCAGAAAAACGGCACCTTTGATATTTCTATGCCGTTGCACGTGAAGGTTTTAACCTTCATGTTCGTTTTCCGTGCTCCGGTCACCATTACATGGGATTTTGAAGTGTTAATTTTTAAGTCCAGGGCTTCCATAAAAGTACCAAAGTGATCCAACAGCCTCTGTAGGCCCATGCCCGTGCGTGCAAGGAGGACTGCGACATCCGCGTACAGGAGGACCGGGATACCCGACCCGCCTATACGCGGAATATCCAATGTGGCCAAGTCCAATGATTTTTCGAGGGCATTGATGTAAATAGTGAATAGAAGGGGGGCCAGAATGCAGCCTTGTCTGACCCCCCTTCTTGAACTAAATTGCCCAGTGCACCTGCCTTCCCTTGTTACCCTGACGGAGGCAGACAGGTTCTGAGGAAGATCACTTAAAAAGTTAACTAAAGAAGCGTCTAAACCCATATCCCGCAAAATAAACCAAAGCTTTGAACGGTTAACTAAATCAAATGCAGAAGATAGGTCCATGAAACCCAAATATAAAAGTCCCTCCTTCACCACTGTGTATTTGCTTATGAGGAAGTGTAAATTCAAACATTGGTCCATGGTACCCCTGTGTGCTCTAAAACCATACTGGAGATCAGAGAGGACCCCACTCCCTGCAAGCCAGTCCCCCAGTCTCTGTAAAATGACTCTGCCCAAGATTTTTACCGCAGAGTCCAACAGAGAGATCGGCCTGTAGCAAGCGGGGTCCCCTCTGTTCCCCTTCTTGAAAATAGGAACTATGACTGAAGAGGACCAGGCAGAAGGAAAACCCACAGTAGACACCGCATTATATACATTAGTTAGAATTTTTGCCCAAAATTGTGGGTACAGGATGTACAGATCTGCGGGGACCCCGTCTGGACCTGGAGCCTTGTGTCTACTTGTGTCCTTAATCGCCCTTTCCACCTCAGCCATATGAAACTTGATGGGCATAGCGTACCGAGCCATAGCAGTATCAGAGGACACTAAAACTCCTTGATCTATATCATAGATACTTTTAAAATGTTCAAGCCAGCTCTCGTCAGAGATTACACAGTCCATATGCAGATTATTCTGGTCTGAGAAAAACGGCTGATTAATGACGGCCCAGAATTTCTTACTATCCCTTAACGCATCCGTGGATTGCAGACTTTCCCAAGCCTCCTCCTTGATTTGACGCTTGCGTGTTACAAGTTTGTACTCCTTCCGGAGGTCCGCCACTAGTGTTCTATTCCTAGGTCTGTGTTTTAGTGCTTTAAGTAGAGCACCATGGGCAAGTGAGCACTTTTTATCGAACCATTTACAGGCCCTCCTTGAGTGTGCGGTATCGCCAGCCTCTAGATCTTTTGAAATCTGCTTGCAGACTTCTACATAAGCAGCCACAACCTCAACTCCTGCTGCAGTATCATCCAAGCAGACAGCCATATTGGCCTCAGTTTTCAGTGCAAGGGTCTCAAAAAATACCTCTGGGATGACCTTATTCCATTTGATCCGTCTCCCCTGATCTGTGGTTAACAGATGCCTAGACGCCCCACCTCCTAGGACCTTCTCTTTCATAAAAGTGCCAAAGTCCACTACCAGCAAAACCGGGTTATGGTCGCTAAAGATAGCAGTCACTACACTATAGGCCAAAGTTTTAGCCAAACCCCCAGGGGATAAAAAGATGTAATCAATAACAGTGTTTGTGCCTCTCCCTATAAAGGCTGGTGCTCTGACCTCACCATTACCCAGGCCTGGTTCAAGTAGATTCAGGTTAGAGAGAAGGCCCTCAAGGGCCTCTCCTTCCTTACTATGCTCAAAGTGGGCCCCCCCCTCTCCAGGCGACCCTCCATAGTTATCATTATATCAATCCCCCAGACAGGGATGAATGTTAAAATCTCCCAAGAGGACCACCTCTGGGACGAAAGAACAATCTTGTTTATAGACTGACAAAAATTGCTCCAGGGTAGTCAGGTTCAATGAAAAAAGGACAAGCAGACCCCCTTTAGGTCTTTCCACTAATCCAGAAACTGCAGGGGAAGAGAAGCTAAGATACCCGTCCAATAAAAAGCTGGACGAGGTGTTCCAGGTCTCTTGGAAGGCAAGTATGTCATACTGCTTGATAAACTTCTGCCAAATAGGATCAGTGGCTTTGGATCTGATTCCCGCCACATTCCACGTGAGAATTTTACATAAGGACCTCTGGGAGCCTAACTCCAACCTCTCCTCAACTAAACTGCAAGGTAGTCAGTCGTTCCCCTCCAAAACATCCCTGTTGGCCTGGATGCCTTTCCTAGCAACTTCTTTAAGATTTTTTACAATTTTGCCCCCAGGCTGGCTAACATTTACATGTTGAGGATTGACCAGCTTCACGTTATGGCTTGAATGTTGTTTTAGAAAGGCATCAATTTTCTCACATTTAACCAGAAGACCCGCTACACATACATTAAGAGTGTCCACTATATCTTTTGCAATGGCCACCAGTGCGGGTTCAAGTCTTGATGTAAACAAGTCTTCAACAATGTCAGAAACATGGTCCCTTAGGCTGGCGACTTGGTGGACAGACTTACCCTGTACATTTCTCCTCTTGGAACCCTTTAAATGGGTTCTTCGTCTGCGCATAATCACAGGTGGGGGGGCTGATTGGGTTGTGATCCTTTTGAGGGGATGTGAGGGTAGAGGACTTAAGGGAACAATCCGCGGGGCCACTGAGGAGGGGGTGTTTGGAATTACAATTGTGGGTTCCAAAGGTATGCTCGGGGTGTGATCAGGGGCAAGTGCAGGGTCTGAATCTGGGTTAGTGTTAGCGGAGTCCAATCCAAGTTCCTTCTCAGCATAGGCCATTTCCTTTGTCAGTACTCCCACCGCAGAGGTCAGATAGGAAATTATAGATTCGGATTTTCGCAGAATCGTAGCGACTTTACCTTCCTGGTCTGCCCTGCATGGCTGTTTTCTCTTCTCCATGACAAATGTTGGAGGGGTGGCCCAGCCCTGCCTCGGACGGCCTCAGACGGCCCGCCCTTTGCCCGGGCTTATCCCGGCGCCCGCCCGTGCGCGTCCCACGCCGCAGGAGAAGAGAGATGGTATAATCTTCCGGGTCACAGGGGGAGGGGCGTGATGTCAGCTGGTGCCCCCACTGGCTCCTGGATGCGGTAGTTTGTGTCTCTGCCCCCAACACCGGCAAGCAGCACCGGCGAAGCGTCTCCCGCAAAGCGGGAGGCCCGAGAGGTTTTACAGGTGTTCCGGGTCACAGGGGGAGGGGCGTGATGTCAGCTGATGCCCCCACCGGCTCCTGGATGCGGTAGTTTGTGTCTCTGCCCCCAACACCGGCAAGCAGCACCGGCGAGAGGTTTTACAGGTGCTCCGGGTCACAGGGGGAGGGGCGTGATGTCAGCTGGTGCCCCCACTGGCTTCTGGATGCGGTAGTTTGTGTCTCTGCCCCCAACACCGGCAAGCAGCACCGGCGAAGCGTCTCCCGCGAAGCGGGAGGCCCGAGAGGTTTTACAGGTGCTCCGGGTCACAGGGGGAGGGGCGTGATGTCAGCTGATGCCCCCACTGGCTCCTGGATGCGGTAGTTTGTGTCTCTGCCCCCAACACCGGCAAGCAGCACCGGCGAAGCGGGAGGCGCGAGAGGTTTTACAGGTGCTCCGGGTCACAGGGGGCAGGGCGTGATGTCAGCTGGTGCCCCCACTGGCTTCTGGATGCGGTAGTTTGTGTCTCTGCCCCCAACACCGGCAAGCAGCACCGGTGAAGGGTCTCCCGCGAAGCGGGAGGCGCGAGAGGTTTTACAGGTGCTCCAGGTCACATGGGGAGGGGCGTGATGTCAGCTGGTGCCCCCACTTGCTCCTGGATGCGGTAGTTTGTGTCTCTGCCCCCAACACCGGCAAGGAGCACCGGCGAAGCGTCTCCCCCGAAGCGGGAGGCGTGAGAGGTTTTACAGGTGCTCCGGGTCACAGGGGGAGGGGCGTGATGTCAGCTGGTGCCCCCACTGGCTTCTGGATGCGGTAGTTTGTGTCTCTGCCCCCAACACCGGCAAGCAGCACCGGCGAAGCGTCTCCCAGTGAACTTGGGCTTCCACTGTGACAGAAAGGGCAGAAACAAGTCTAGCAGTTTGGGGAGAGATGGGTGATGCACAAGATAGGGACAAACGTCATTCAGCGATTTCAACTTCTTTTGAGATTGCACCCACTGCACCATTCACAAACCCCAGGATCGTAGTAGTAAGTCATACCCCGGTAACATGACCTCCGGGCAACTCACGTTTCTCCATTTCTCTCTAAATTAAGTTGAGCCAAGAGGGGTGACCCAGCACAGCCATATCGGTTGAGGACGGGTGTATTCACCACTCCGTCTTTGCCTGGGCAGTTCCTAGGCACTCCCTCGGCACTTCAAATAAAGACGATTCAAATTAACCTTTATTAAAATATATTTCCTGGGGAGTTATAGAATAAATATAAACATTACAAAACATTAGTGCAGAATTATGGTTGAAGGAAATGATACATATTGTTTTCCATTCGACCCACATTTGTCTATAAAAAATGGTATAATGTAACAATACTGTTAAAATAAACTGAAACAACATCTCCACAGGCAGTTAAGACACACAATAACAAGGAAGAATGTATGTACTTTTCCTTCCCTTGTTCTCATAATTACGTTAATCTAATCAAGGAGGATGTGGTTCAATAAAGGGTGCAGAGTAATGCCAATTTCCAATACATGATACGAATTATGTTGTGTATTCAATAAAGAGGCCACATGTACTCCACCATGTAAGATTAACAAGAATTAAAGCAAAAATAGAACAAACACAAATCCGAAATAAGAAACGTAACTATTACATTTCTTGTAGAGCTATTAAGATCCAGACAAAGGTGAAGTGAACTGTAAAACACGTGCCCTAACATAAAGATATTTCACCAATGCCTATCAAATAACTAAGTAATAGCACGGCAGTTCACTCTGTATTTGGTAGATTTAAAACGTTAATTGCTAGCGAGTGGTCATTAGGAAGCCCAGGATTGCAAGCAGGAGCATGTGGATAGCAATTGCCGCCCTTAGCAGGCACTAATTAACATCCATGAACATGTATCTTAGATAAAGGTGATGTCTCCTGGAAGCACAACTAAACCGATTGGTTTTTTTAAACACCGAAAAACAGTCACCTTGAGAAACCCGTCCACATCTAACAAGCAACAGTGATATTGGACTTATGTTTTACCTACCTCCCACCTGACACCAGCTGTCCTCTAATCGTGGGTGTACAAGGTTGTTCTTCACATGTAAACCACTAAAATCACTCAGTAAATTAAGGTCTGGATTTTATTTGCCATAACCTGATTTCAATGGCAGTGGCTGCTGATCTATATGTCTGTCCTAAAATAATATACAGCAAATGAATACATGGCAAAGGTAAATCAGCATTACCTTTATTTCTACGACTAGCCTCATTTTGGTATTGTCCAGTTTTCTTCTCAGTTGGTCAATTTCCTGTTGTTTTGAGGTGACTTGGATAATCAAGGTATTCTAGAAAGGAAGAAAAGGAAGATGGCTGCTTTATTCGGTGTACACAACTGCGTTTTCAATTTTAAATCAGATATTAAAGACCTGTTTTAATTCCCTTACAATAAGGTGTTTTGGATAATTAAATGTATTAGATTAATTTATCTTTTTAACACACATTCCCTTTTTTGATATACATGAGGTTGATGACAGAGATGTTTACGACATTTCAAGACCATTATTTCAGACTTCCCTATTCCCACTATTTTATGAGCAAGTTTGTGAACCAACGTCCCCATGTCTTCCATCACATTTGCTCTGCGCTTGTGGCAGAGCTTCTTCCCATTGGCTTCCATTGGCTTTAGAGAAGTCTGCACACAGGCTTTTCACTGTGTGCATTACAGCTATCCAATGCCATTAATTTCTAGATATTGGAGATCTATTTCTACTTATTTGCAGTGAAGACAGACAGCTTGGTGCTCAGCGCTGGCCCCTACTTCCAACTTGTTTTTTTAGGAGAGCTTCCTGTATGCCATCAAAAAAGGCCCACCATGTAAGCATTACACTTTATGATGGCCAGTCTTTGAAACTCCCAAATAACTTCTTTAATTACTAGTATTTTTTAATCACCTGTGTAAAATATGCGCCATTTTCACTCTGCTGCTTGCATATTGGATCGCACATGCCCTTCTAGGGGTTAACTAGCCTTGCTAATTGCATTGAACTATGATCCTCAAGTGAAGCTGCAAAAACTGGTTTATTACCTCTGCAGGCTAAAGGGACACACAGTCACAGGGGTGACAGTTCCAGAACAAAGGCACTTTGAAACTGTTGCACCTCTCAATTAAGGTTCCGCTCTACTGACATTTGCAATCTGACTATGCGACCCTTGAGAATCCTTTTTCAGCTTAGTGTACAAATCTTGCAGAATACAAGGAGCATTATTTATATTCCAACTGTGACTTCTCGTTGCCTTTCTAACACAAAAAACAGGACGTCACAATGATTGTGATGTAGATCTGCAACTGCAATACCAGAGACAAAATTTGTATTATTAGAAGATTTATATAGCACACTCTTACCCAGAAAAGGGTATTTTGGCTTTAAGGGATTTAGGACACCACTGACCAGAAGATTAGGTCAACTGAATGAGCCACATTTTATGTTTTGTCCTGAAGAGAGTTAAAATGTTGTCTGTCTGATACTGGTGGATAAAGTTTCCACAATTTGGCAGATAAAAAAAGAGAAGGATTGGCTGCCCATCCTAGTTCTGTAAACCAAAGGGAATTGCAGGAAGTTTGCATTAGTCAATCGAAGAACCCGGGTGGGAAGATATGGTACCACTATATGTATGAGATAGGTGGTTCTTCACTTGTAACAAGCTGTGTGTGATATACATATTGCTTTGAACATAGAACACTTTCAGACAGGGAGCCAGTGCAGCTCTTCGAGTCGGACGACATGGAGTGGCAGTTTTAAGATTACCTGAGCCATGACATTTTAGAGAACTTGTAGGCAGCTAGTAAAACTTTCTGGGAGACCTAGATTAAGGGAGTTTCCATAGTTTGAGCAAGAGATAACCAGAGACCGCATACTCCTTTTACGAATGGATTGCCACAGCAGGGAAATAACCTTCCTTAACATGTTGAGCAGCACAATGCGTCAGATTGATCTGAGTGGCAATGGATACATTGCAAAGAATGCACTGCGGATTTTAGCATGGGTGGTCTGGTGGGACTAGTGGCTAGTTTCGTGGGCCACCACACATTCAACAATGCTGAAGATTGCCTGCAAATAGGAGAACAACTGTTTTATCACTATCGAGTTTTAGACATTTGGCTTTCATCCAGGATGCTACTGCTGGTCTACAGGCACAAAATTGTTCATGGCTCAAGGTTAAGTTGTCCGCAAAGGAGATCACAATTTGAGTATCATCTTCTTAGAGCATGATATTGAAACAAAAGGATCTTATTAGTGCTAAGAGGGTGGCAATATAAGTGTTAAATGACATGGGACTCAATAAGGACCCATGTAGAACTCTGCATTTATTGGGTGTCTCAGTTGAGTAAAAGGGATCAAACAGGTTATATTAAGACTGAGTGGATAGGTAAGACCTTAGCCTGCTAAGGGCTTAGAGTCAAAATCCATTTTCAAACACATGATTAAAAAGGAAGGCATATGAGATTATGCCAATCGAAGCAGAGAGATTAACTAATACCAGGGCAGCAGAGCCACCATGGTCTCATAATCTGTTTATTAGTCTACATCACATAAGAAGCATTTGCTCCATGGATACTAGTCCATCAGATGCTTTGATCTGTATTCCTGCCCTTGCTTTCCCAATGTTTATTGCTATTTACAAAGCCCTTGGTAGTTCCTCATTTGCAGTTCCAGTGCAATACATAAAAGTATAGCGGTCAAGACTCAGGTCAGTTACTTCAGTTGACAGTCCAACACCTGGAAGGCTAGACCTAATACTGTAACAAGAAAGAATAAAGGTAAGAAAATGTCCTGTTTCATGCTTTAGCATCCAAAATAAATGTGTGGTGTTGTAGCTTTTCCCTTTAAGTTGCTCTTAGCTCAGTTTAATTAGGATGAACGCCTGATTTTGAAATGATCTCCCTTTATTCAGAAATGTAAAGAATCTACCCAACATGTTCAGCCATTGACAGGTTTCTAAACCAAAGAAGTTCAGGTCTCTCTTGGAGTTGCTAAACAGGAATGTTGTACTTCCCTTATCTATACAGTCACTTTTCAATCTGTTTTTGTAGAGTAGACGAACCTCAAGTTTAATAAGGTTGATCTAAAGGTGAAGGAGTTTTTAGATGCTCTCATGATTGAGTTGTAAAGTTTACCCATTTTCACACTGATCAAGCAAAGGCAGGCTACTTCAGGAATAATTTTGCCAATATTGGCTCATCATGGTCTAAATAATGAGGTAGATATAATTATTCAAGTTTGGATAACTATGCTACATTCTTAGGTCAATTTATTTGGCCAATTTAAATGAATGCTTCAATGATATGAAGCTAATGCCTCTGCAGCAGACAGGTAGTATCATCTCTAAGCGGCACTAATGGATGGCCTGCCTTATTTCCCTTGATTAAAATATCTACCCAACAAGACTGTTTGGATTGAGATAACACTAATGAATATTGATTCCCCAAATTGACCATGAAAACAGGAAGTACTAGGGAGAATTGTTCTGAGGAAAGAAGTGCTCATACAAGCTCTATCAAGTTGTGCATAGAATGCACTAGCAGGGACATAATGTTCCATCATGCTCACTGAGTACCGATCAATCCTCTTAGGATGAGGATTTAAGGAATTATGCTTAGAAGGTTAGGCTGCCACTTTTGTTACAAATTTCGAATCAGTTGTTGGGGCTCCAATCAAACCTGGTAACTAATGGATCAATTAGTATAGATAACAAGACCGCAGATGTGGTTCAAGCTTTCAATGGGAGAATGTTATCACCTGAACCAGGCAAACCAATACATTACTCTCATCTGATCCTATCGATACTCTGACCTATCCTTTGATCTTGGGACACTTTGACTGAAACAGCACACGCCATGTATACACCGAGTGAATCAGCCTATGGTTATGTATCCTGCTAAGAGAATTAGCTGCACCTTCTGGTCTTTGGGCATTTGTAAAATTAGAGGCCACAGAGCACTGCAAATTCTGAATTTGGTGCCTACTGTGGGATAACTCTAATTGTACAATAAAACCATCATCCAGATGTTCTTATATAATTCTGTAGGCCTTCTCTATTTCTGAAAAGAAAAACATTTTCACTTGATTAGCTCCAGCATGATTTATCCCCATACTGAGTTGCTTATACAAAGCATGCATTGCTTACCCTGTTAAAAGACATGTATCGTAATAATTAATTCACTTCCATTGTGCATGCTAACTACCTCTGTCAACAGATGACCAGAAACAGAAGTCATAAACACTCAATATTACATGATTACAGTTTCCCTGAACTACTCTTACCAACTTTTGGGACGACCCGGTCGACCTTAAATCTAGGGAACCGGGTTTGAGTCTTGGCAATGACGCTCAACATCCTGTGATTCTGAGAAAATCACTTAAACTCCCTGTAACTAACACAAAAATTAAAGTGTCCTTATGTAACGCAGCTGGTGCTTGTGTAAAGGGCTCTGATACCTTCGGGTCAATTTTGCACTATATAACACTTCGAAAAATAAAAAGTATGCCCTGTTTAGGTCTTAACACAGTTCTTTGTGAAACTCTGCTCAACACCTGGTAGCTGTGGCCCACATAGTAGGCAAGTAGAATGTCATTGCCTAGAGAACAGCATGTAAATTCATGTGGTAAAAACAGCATTTAAGTCAAGAAAGCAAAACTATTAAACCCTCTATTTATCTTGTTTTCAGTAGGTAGTCGTTAAAACTCCGTTTATTAGTAGCAACGCCAGTTTCTCCCCAGGTAACTTGCTTTTTGATCTAGACATGGGCTCCTCTTGATTTATCATCATCATTGTGTATTCAATACGATGAAAACAAAATAGAGATTAACTTGATAAACATGCATTGTTTTAAGATGAGAAGTTGATTCCTATGGTGACAAATAATAGGTGATTTCCCCTGATATACCGATACACATCAACAGGGACTAAATATAGTTTTACCTTGCCAGTGGTATGTTCTACCATCCTGATGAAGCAATGAAGTAAGTCTGGCAAAACTATGTGCTCATAGTCGATGTTACAGAGAAATAGCTAGAAAAGTGGAGTGATAGTGAACTAAAGTATAAACTCACTCGAAGGTTAAGTCATAAACCGCAATGGTGATAATTAGTCATTCCCTTTACCATTGATGATTTTTGACTTGTATGAATGAAAGGATGTATTGGTTAGGTTTTTAATGGATATTACGTGAGTCAAGATGTGTTGTTTTTGAAAGTCGAACAATGAGTCTGTAATATATGATGTTGACTATTTAAGGTTGATTTCTTGTCCACTAATGGTGCTCAGCAACTTGCCCTGGTCCTGCAGAGATGAAAACATGAGGAAACCCCATTTTTCTCCCAACTGAGAGGAAGGTTCCTCTTGGCCGCTCATGTAGGCCTGCAACCCTCAGGTCCTGAGGGCAGGCTTCTAAGCACCAATTGTCTTTCCAGCCAGAGCTCCTGCAGGGTCCAGTCCACAGTGATGAGCTTGTGTCTCAGGAGCAGGCAAAGAGGAGGTCATCCCCTTGACCACCGGAGAGCACTTACAATACCTGGGTGCCAGCAGGAGTCAGGAGGTCTCGAGTCTTCTCTTCCTATGAGTTAGTTTTCTTCTTAGGACCAGGAGTGTTCTGAGGAGGTGGTGTTTAGGAGCCAGTCTAATTGTGTGCAGTACCTAATGAATAGAGATCTCTTCCACACAATGCTAGCTATTCTCTTGAAAAATCCCACCACTTTTTACAGCACTTCCTCTCTTGGTTTCCAGCACACCTTCGCATCAAGCCTAAAACAAAATGGCTCTAACCATCCCTCAATTGAGGGGGTGTGGCCAACTGAGCTGCGTGATGGCCGCTTCTTAGCATGCTCCGCTGACTAGGGAACAAAATCCTACATAAATCCTTTTAAAAGTGCTGATGTGGAGGTCCAACTATACTGCCCTGCATTGCTACGATCCCGGGCACGCAGCGGACAGTTGATGTTCGGAAGAGAAACTACGGGTGGCATGCAGCAATTGCCGATGAGAAGAGCGACCTCACTAGACACCACTGCCCGTCTGCTGCAACGCTGAGCCCGAGGTCGAGGAGGCCTGACCCGGATTGGACTGCGATCTGGGGGCTAAAACGGATTTGATACTGCAGCTACGAAGGTCCATACAACTGAGAAATCGCAACGGTCTGGTGATAAGTAGCAGCGGAGGGAAATATTCGGATCGCGCTTGGTTGCTGATGAGGAGCTAAGCTTATGGCCTAGTGCAGAGAAGCGCGAAACAGCACAATTTGCGCTTGGAGGGGAGGCGCAGGAAAAACACGTGAGGCCTTGGCGCCCTGCTGCTCCACTTATGAGCGGCTCGGAAGAAGCATGGTACACGTTGTGGGAGTCGTCCCGGAGCAACAGGGGCAGCGGAGGGGGATATGTATATATATACCGCTATCACCCGCCATTTTGTCTGCTGAACTGCCAAGGAGGCGCGCCTCCATTTTGTTTCGATTGTGCCTGCGTATCACCATTGCCTGCTGGATATACACGCATTGCTGCTGTTGATACAGCTGTACCCTCCCACGCGCCCTGATCCTTTCACGCACAGTGGCCAAAGGTCCCTAAGGGCAGAAAGACGTCCGAAATTGGCACACGGCACTACGCCTGTCTGCGGGACTAGAAGGCTCTCATGCGCTGGGGTGCAAGACTAGTAGCTGCGCTATCGACTTGTGCGGAAGGGTGCAAGTGCAGAACGACCTGAGGTTGCGACGCCACCCCTAAAAGTCCTCCCGAAGCGGTGCAGGTGGATGCGGCTGCATATTGAAAAACTCCGTCTGTCGATTGCATAGAGGCCCAGTAGGGAAACGTAGGAAGCTCGCACTTTCATCGGCAAATCATTTATAATAAAATTGAAGGCCTTGCGACCCGGGAAAAGATGGGGAAAACAGATGCCAGACAGCCTAAAATAACATTTGACAATAAAAGAAACACCAGGCAAGCGGAGCAGGAACAAGAGACTCCTGACATTAGAGACCAAGATGAGGCAGCAGGTGATAAAGGGGAGGACCTCTGATCCCTTATGTTGGAGATGAGATCTAGTTTGAAAAACATTGAGGCCAAGTTAGATACATTGACCTCCCAACTAGACTCTGTTGAAACGCAGGTGTCCACACATGAAACGAGGTTGGACAGCTTAGAAAATAGGCAAACTGAGTTTCATGAGTTCAGAGCTGAAACGAAGGAACAGCTTTTACATATGGACAAATTACTATCTGTCATAAGGGCGAAGAATGATGATTTGGAGGCACGTTCGAGAAGGAACAACCTCCACGTCACTGGAATTCCTGAGACTACGGCTATCCCTAAAATGGAAACTTACATTACAGACCTGCTACATGAGCTCTTCGATCCACACCTATCTCAGGTGTTCGTGGTCGAGCGGGCACACAGAGCACTTGGCCCAAAACCACCAGTAGGAGGCACGCCGAGGCCCATTCTGGCCAAATTAATAAACTATCAAGATAGAGATCTGATACTGCGCCTAGCGAGAGAGAAGGGGCAGATCACTCATAAAGGCAATAACATTTCCTTCTACCCTGACTTTACCCCAGCGGTGCAGGCTGCACGAAGAGAGTTTCTTCCAGCTAAACGCCTTTTACGGCAGGCAGAAATCCTCTACTCTCTTCTGTACCCAGCGAAACTTAAGGTCTCTCATGATGGATCGGCCCATTTCTTTACAGATGCTAAGTCGGCCCTTAAATTTGCCAAACATGTATGCAGGTCCAAGTCGAGTTCAGTGACAGCAGGCACCAATGGAGCGAGGGGCAGTGATAATCTTAGTAATAACGACTGACGCACCGTATTTACAATCTCCATCCAAATGCTTGCTAATTTGTGAATTATGTCATTTATCATTCAGCTACGCTCATTATCTGTAATTTATCCCTTTTGTGGTATGCTGTTGCCCGCACATTTGATATTATGCTTGTACTCTGGGGCGGTGTCACTCTTTTTCCAATCTGACTAGATATGAAGTTTTATGCCCCTTTACTGTTTGAGGGGCCCCTCCACGGGCACGCTTAAGTAACTCCCTAGCCACCCTGTACCCACGGGGGTGTACGCCGGCGGAACCATGCCCCCACGGGAAGTATCCCTATGTTTGCTAAAGTTTGTTTTCGAATTGGGACTGGGGGGGCTTTGACACAACCTGATTGGGGGGTTGGAGTAGGTGGGGGTGTGGGGGGGAATGTTGTTTGGGTGGTACGTACTGGTCTGCATGCTCTCTGCACTATATTAGGCTGCACTAGGAGATGTCACTTGCTTGGGTGTAGTACTTTTATGCTTTTAACTCAAACTTTCTCTTGAGATGCGCAAGATAACATTTAACATCCTTACATGGAATATAAGAGGACTCAACGATGGCAGGAAAGCCAGGCTAGTTCATGCTTATTTGACAAGGCAGAATATAGATATATCCTTTTTACAAGAAATACACCTGAACGTCACGCCATCACCAAAACTGAGGCATGCTAGATGGACGGAGGTGTACTCAGCAGTTTATTCCAACTATGATCGGGTGGGTAGCCATACTTATCCGAAGAGGGTTGGACTGGAGGGAAACCGAAGTATCCACAGACCAAGAAGGGAGATATGTTGTTGTACAGGGCCAATTGGGAGGTAAACCAGTGGTATTGGCAGCCGTGTATGGGCCAAATGTTGATTCCCCGGATTTCTTTCGGGATGTCTGGGTGCAGATAGCCTCCACACAATGTAATACGATAATATGGGGGGGATTTCAATGCTGTGCTTAATGATACCCTGGATAAGCGAGGCTCGCCACGCCCGTTGCATCCACACGACAGTTTGGCGCTGCATGACCTTACATCTGAAGGTGCCCTGGTTGACATTTGGAGAGATAGACATCCTCAGCTGCAAGAGGGAACATGTATCTCAAGTCAACATGCAGCCTGGTCGAGGTTCGATTATTGGCTGGTGTCATCGGCTATAGCCTCCTGGATGCTAGAGATATCACACCTTCCGCGTTCCTTATCAGATCATGCCCCTTGCTTACTTAAATTGTCATTCCCTGATTCACCAGCACATGCATTTAGCTGGAGACTGCCCCCTCATGCCTTACTTTATGACGCATTCAAAGAAGAGATTAGAAATGATATAGTAACAATAAAGATGATGGTAACGCCCGCCATCAACTACACGCTCAGCATGTTACCGCTTCTGATGACAGACACATTCCACAAAAAGCTGGACAAACTCATAAACAACTTCATATGGAGAAACAAGAAACCCAGAATCAACCTACAAAAGCTGAGATTAACGAAAGACCTTGGAGGACTCAACCTAGCGAACTTTAAAAACTTTCAAACCGCATGCCTAGCGAGGCAAGGAATCTTCTGGCTAGACAACACCCAAAGCTACGAACCTGCTTGGCTAGAGGTGGAAAGAAACATCCTGGGGGGGGGGGCTAAACCCCGTAGCGCTTCTAACCGCGAACAAGCACCCCCAGAGACTAAACCCGATACTGAGACACACCAAAGAGGCACTGATGAAAATAGATAAACGTATGGCATGGAGACTGAAGGGCACAACATGGGAATCGATCTGGTTCAACACAAAGATAACTTACCAAGGGGCAACAATGCACAACGATACATGGATAGAGAAAGGAATAAACCTCTCGAGCCAGCTAGAAACTAAACAATCACCATTAACATTCCAAAACCTGCAACAACTACACGAGCTCCCCGACCGGGAACTCTACACATTCCTGAAGATCAAAACAGCCATAACGAAAGCGAACCTAAGCAAGGAAGAACCGACCATCATCAAATACATGCAAAGCCTGAACACGGCAGGCCACCAAACGGCAAGGATATACAAGCTCCTCAACCCATCCACATCGTCACTGAACAACAAAACAACGAGCACATGGGAACAACTCCTGGGAAGGCAGCTAAACGACAACGAACAATGCAAACTGTGGCGCTCGGCATCAACAAACAAGATAACCCCACAACTAGCCCAGACAAAATTCTGGCTCCTACACAGAGCCTACTGGACACCGGCAAGACTCCACAAAATTGGCATTACAGAATCAGGCAGCTGCTGGAACTGCGGGAAAGAGGAAGGAACTCTAGAACACCTGATCTTCAATTGCACCAAAGTCAGGAAGTTCTGGATGAAGGTGAACAGCTTTCTGAACGATATATTCAACAAAGACTTAACAATCAGCTTTGTAAGCCTGGCCACAGAACACATGACAGCAGACCTAAAGAGCAAAGAAGAAAGAGACCTACTAGACTTACTGCTCACAGCTGCCCTAAAAATAATCCTGACAAACTGGAAAAACACAGCCAAAGCTAACTTTAAAACATGGATGAACTGGGTCACCTTTCTCAGAGGAGCAGACAACATAATGGGGAAATTCTCAAAGGAACACAACTCAAAAGAAGAGATGTGGGAGCTCCTAGACGCACAGCTGACGCTAGCCCAGCCCAAGACACGCAACTAAGAGCGCCCCCCCTCTCTTTCTCCTTTCTTTTTCTTCTCCCCTCTCGGAGAACATAAAAGCGAAGCGTATCACATTATGTACGGTATATACAACTGCAAACATGTATATTCTTTTCTGTTTTATATATTTAAATAAAAAAGTTTTAAATAAAAAAAAAAGAAATGATATAGTCGAGTACTTTGAGTTGAACTCTGGTTCGGTCACTTCTGAGGCTATATTATGGGATGCTTTTAAGGTGGTAATAAGAGGAAAGTGCATAGCCAGACAAGCGGGAGTCTTAAAAGCAATCAGAGGCTCTATAACACAGATAGAATGTCAGATCAGAGTTCTGGAGCAACGATTCTTCTCTGGAGCTTGCCCAGAAATAGCGGCGGAGCTGAAAAGTAAACTGTTAGAATTTGCAGAGGAGGCGCAAAGGGAGCCTAAGTTTCTGGGGAAACATGCTGAGGCTAGGCGCTATGGAGAAGGAGATAGGCCAGGCCGAAACTTGCAGGCATGATCCGTAAGTCTAACTCCACCACGTTCATACATACGATTACAAGACCTGACGGTACCACTGTTATGGACCACTAGGAAGTTTTACAGGAGTTTGCTGCATTTTATTCTTCCTTGTATACAGCAACTCAATCGACACAATCAGGGGGTCTACAGGACTTCCTGGACTCCTTGGGACTGGTCTGGTTCAACGACACACATAGGCGTTATATGGATCTCCCCATCTCAGTTGAAGACATTAAGCATGTAATAAAAGGCTTGCCACTAAACAAGGCCCCTGGGCCAGATGGCCTTACAACAGCTTTTTACAAAACATATGTTGATGAACTAGCTCCGAAGCTATTGGCAGTATATACCAAGGCCTCGGAGGCCGGGGCCCTTCCAGATCCATGCGCAAAGCTCTAATAATGACATTGTTAAAACCTGATAAAGAAGAGAGGGACTGGACTCCTATCGTCCGCTCTCCTTAATTAACGTGGATGTAAAATCTATGCTAAATTGCTTGCAAACCGTCTGCAGCCGCTACTCCCGATGGTGGCCCTCCCTGATCAGTCAGGGTTCATTCCTGGACGCGCCACATCACATAATCTTCGAACATTTTTCTCAATCCTGCACTATCTTCACCGCAGTGTACAGGCAGTCGCCGTCTTTATAGATGCAACAAAAGCGTTCGATTCACTTGAATGGCCATACCTCTTCAGAATTTTAGTGCGCATGGGTTTCAGCCCCCTCTTCATCAGTCACATTCAGTTGCTCTATAACAAGCCACAAGCTTGTGTCCGTGTGAATGGCCTGATATCTGAAAGTTTGGAAGTCACCCGTGGCACGAGACAGGGTTGCCCCCTTTTACCGTTATTATTTGCCATCGCCATGGAACCGCTCCCAGTCAGAATACGTCAACACCAGGCAGCTAGAGGAATAGGTCCAAGCACTAGGAGCCTTTTAATTTCCCTATATGCTGACGATGTCACTCTGTACATCCTAAATCCCACAATGAACTTAGACCCAGTACTTCGGGAATTTATTAAATTTGTCGGCTTATCCGGTATTACCATGAACTGGAGGAAATCTGTTGTATTCCCGTTAACGGATGGGACCCCTGAGGTGGTGTTGGAATATCCGCTGCGATGGGCAGCAGATGAAGTCAAATATCTAGGCATCTGGCTCAGCCGTAGTCTACAAGAACTCTGGAACTTGAATTTTGGAGGGGCTGTGAATTGGCTGGAATCTAAAGTGGCAAATTGGTCCAAGTTGCCATTATCCATTGCAGGAAAAGTGGCATTGACAAAAATGGTTATTCTGCCGAAATGTCGATTTTTTTTTTTTTACAAACGTACCCATTCCCCTCACGCAACATTTTTTTAAGTGTCTCCGCTCCCAATTGTTATCCTTGGTATGGGTGGGCGGACAGGCGAGAGTGTCCTGGGACCTCCTAACTCTTCCATTAAGTCAGGGTGGCTTTGGAGCTCCAGATATGCGACTTTACGCACTATGTGCGCAAGCCCAGTTTCTTCACTTCTGGGTTTACCCAACACCATACCAGCCACATGTTGCGGTCAAGATTGACGCAGTTGCGCCGACCCCACTAAATGTAGCATTCTATATAAAGCGCCGCGCCCACAGCAAGATGTCGACACTGCTGACATGCTAAGGTGGGCATGGCGGGAACTTCAGAAACATGCTAATCTCCCAATACTTTATGCGCCGTCCATGCCTTTACGAGGCAACCCATTTTTGCCATGTTTAGAGCAGGGGGGAGGAATGATAGAAATGGGAGGCACACAGCTAATGACGTTTTGCTGATTTATACCCTGACGGCACCTTTTGGCCGGGGGAGGACGATCAGGAATTGCCACTTGCAGAAAAGTTTACTTACTATAAACTGAAAACGGCATGCCGTGTACTACGGGAGGGTTTTCCCAGAAGCACCTCCGACATTCCAGGTACTAGAAAACATACTGGCTAGGTCTTCCCCACGTAAATTGGTAACTCGCCTTTTCCAGACAGATATCATATAAAAATAAGGATTTTATTTAAAGCTAGGTCTTTTCATGGAAAATGCAGCTTTACCTACACAGTGTAACCAGCTTTTGAAGAGCTGGTCACTATGAGCCCATAGTATTCCTAATGTATAGTATACCACATTTCATTTATATTAAGCACTCAGCTCTGTGGGTGTACGAGGCACACTTTAGGAGTGACTTATCTAATATATAATCTAGGTGATGTACTACATGGCAATTTCACGTTTTCTTGCGAGGTGTCACAACAGTGTTTTCAAACTGCAGTTCAGTCAGAACAAGATGCATCTTGACGCCATATATTTCCGTCATATATGTGAATGGTGTAAATAAACACTGCAACCCACATATGACATTAAACACCCATGCTATTATTGCATATTGTACACCAACATACAATAGCATTACTGGAAAATTAATTACATCATCTGGATGAAACCAATTTTACAGTACAGTTTTGGGGACAGAGAATAAACATTTATACACAGAACAGTCTTACATGTTTTAATGCACAGTCATAATACCAGGAACAATAATATCCAGAAGAAGGTGAACAATCAGAATGACCACAGAGAAATGTTGTTTTGCAACATAACTTTTACAAGGGGAAGAAATCTGGACCTCCGGCCTGGATCGAGTTCAAATGTGCAGTGCAACGATATGGCTGATAGCAGCTTAGTATGGCATTTTCTGCCAGGCTACACAATCCTGTCTCCCTATTTCCTCTACAGAGGCTGTGGAAATCAAGATGAACGGGGAGATAGGTTATGCTTCCTCCAGTTGGGTCATTCCCATGGTATGGTTGGGCCTTCATATACCTGGTACTCCCTTGTGATGGGTCCATGCAGCAAGGAAAAGAGGTGTCATTAGACATCTGCTTTGTCGCTATTAGCTTTCGTATGCTCCTATCAGGCATTTTAAAAGTAGATGATATCTAAATAGAGTTCGTCAGAAGAAATAAGGAAAACAAGTTACAATGGAGGCAATTGGTGCTGTCATCACAGGCAGATCAATATGCCGCCTACTGGGGCCGTATTATTAAAAGTGTCCCGGGGGCACAACAGGCATGTGTGCCCACTTTGTGCACCCCAGAGCACTTACTATTACAGACAAGGCCACAGACACTTGTGCGGCCCTTTCTGTAATACAGATAGAACCAGCGGTATCACTAGAGGGTGTTCACTCATTTGCATGGGAGTGTGGCTCCATGAAAATGAGGGAATCCCTTTGCCCCAGTGCCCACGCTGTATTATGGATGCAGGCACTAAGGCAAAGCTGTCAGGAGGCACACTGAGAGTGTGCCATCTAAAAGGTGGCGCACTCTCAGTGCGCCATCTGATGGTAGCTCTCTGGAGGGATAAAGGGGGTGCTCTAGGCCCTAAGACATCCCCTTGCAGGCAGGTGCAGTCACTCACTGCACCTGCCTGCAAGGGGATCTCTGACCCCTCTTAAAAGTGCAGGCGACATGTCATCTGTACAGGGAAACACGGAGCAGCTGCTTCAAACCCGCTCTGTATTTCACTTGAATGCACTGCCCTGGGGCAGCACGACTTCTCGGCTACCCTGGAAGCAGCACATTCAATATAATGTGGTGAACTCTCCTTGTTAGAGCCGGGCGCATCTTTTGAAAGGTGCGCCCAGTGTTAACAAGGAAAATGCAGCGTATTGCATAATATGGCTCCTGATGTTTTTTGTGATTAAGGGAGCATTAGGTGTCTAATGACAGTCATGCAAAGAGGGGAATACCTTGCATTGGTAGTGATATACAGGAATGGCAGGGACCTTAAAGCACACCCTCAACATAGTTACATGTTGAACATCACAGGGCTCAGCTCCCTTTGGGATGGTTAGCCTATGGTTGGAGTATTTTACTGCAGAAGGTCTGTCTCATATACATAAAGGTGTCTGGAAGTGTAGCTAACACCAGGCAATAAACTTCAACAAGAAGGGTAATTATATATTGGAGTGGCAATCAGTACTGCAGGCAAAGGTACACCGTCTCCACATTGTAAAACTGAGTTGTGTCAATTAACTAAGAGCCTCATTTATGAAACCTAGCAGCCCTTTTGCACTGCCAGAGCATCACTTTTGTGACGCTCCAGTGGTGCAATGTGTCACAGCATATTTACAAGGCCACACAAGGCCAAAGCCACTTTACGTGGCTTTACATGGCCCTGTAAATATGTGCCCCTTTCATGCAGAACACTGCCTGAAAGGGATGTTCCATGGGTGTTGCTGTGGGTATTCCCACGCAACGCCCATAGAATCTGAAGTATTTCCAGATTTACGCGGAATCATAAACCTGGCAATGTGTCAGATTATAATGCCACCCCATGGGTGGCGTTAGGAAGGCGCAACAAGGAGAAATATCCTCATTTCTCGTCCTTTTTTAGGTCTTGCCTAAGCAGTGCTTGCACTGTCTCTTCGAGACATGCTGTAGTTAGGATATGGGCTTGAAAAACATCCATATTTTTCATTAGTTCCTGTTGCTGTCCTGTAAAAATGCAAGCATTTCATTAGTGAATACACTTAGTAGTCCCTACTTTTGCAATTTCGTATCCTCCCGTGAGGACTGCCCCCTTTACATGTGTTCTTACTATTCAGGTTATTTATACTTAGACAGTACTCACTTTTAGTTGGCCTGACTCTTTACTATTAATTGTTCTGTTTACTTGTGTAGTGAAACTTCTATCGCATAATTCCCTTGCCCTGCTTTATCTCCCGGGCCTCCCCCCTCCCACAACACTGCTTCCATTTGCTTCATATCCCTTATTCTCGCCGTGCCTCCCTCACAACCCTCCTACAACACCGCTGGCATGCCTCCACCACCCATGAGGCCACTGCTGTTTTGCTTGTTTTTTTTGTTACTTTACAAACTGCTTTTATTTACATAGCACACCTAGCCATGGGCTGGAGAAAAATCAAACAATCAGTCCATTATCGCAGGCTGTTGAGCCTGACAACAGATGTGCCTAAAAGAGGTCCCAAGGGGCACCTAGTGACAACCAATGGTACTGCACCCTCACAACACTTCTTGTTTTAACGTGGCGTCAGAACTGCCATTTTCTTTTTTTTCTTCTTTTTTTTTGGAAAACCTTTATTTGACATTTCAACCAAGTACAAACACGGGCCAACAACCCCCAGGGCCGGCCGCTAAGCAGTTGCAACACAATAAAACAATCAAAACCCAGACACAGCATCCCGGGGAGCAGATTCGCCACGTCCAATATACGTACTGGTTGTAAACATATCAAGTTGGTAACAGGATAGAAAGGTTCCATTTTATAATATAAGATAGAAGGATCAGGTGCTATACAATATCTCAAGTTACGAAAAGATGGGGGGGGGGGGCGCGAAATAGCATATGTCCACAGTTAAATCATCTTCGTGTAAGTCAGCGGCGTTAAAACATATTATTAATGGTAAGCGAGCGTACAAATACAGTTCACGCCAGCTGAATGCCCGCCCAGTAGCACTGAAACATCGCAAGAATCGAGGCACATATGAAACAACATAGATGGCCATAAAATTGAACCCATTACACTGACCCGGAAAGGAAGAGAAGAAAAGGGCAAAGAAAGATAAGAAGAAAAAAGGCCATAGAAATAAAACGAAAACAAAACACCCATCCCCCAACCCCCCACCCTGCACCCCTGCAGATGACTACGGCCTACCCCCCAGCAGCGTGCCTGTCGCCCAAGAACTGAGACCCGAAATATAGAAAGACCCAGAGAAAGACAGAAAGAAAGTAAACCCCATCCAAAGAGGGGAAATGGAGGAGGGCTATCTTCTACGTGCTCCCGGTCTCTCCCCCCCCGCCCTAACAAAGGAGTCCCCTCGAAACTGTCACATCTGAATAGTCCAAACTGAGAAAACATCCCGGGGGGAACCACCAGCCCTGCCCCGGACTCCGTTAAGCTAATGAAGCAGTCCCGTTACCGATAAGACCACAATGAACAACCAAAAGATACATAGAAGTGGTCGGAACATAGTTCAGTAGATGGAAGAAGAACAGTAGATTCCAAAGTAAGCAGCTGGTACCGACGGTGTCCCTCCCCGTCTTCGAAGCCAAACCTTATCACATCCGCCATCTTGATATACCGACTGGGGAGGGGATTCGACACAATCCAAAACAGTGCACAGTACCAATTAAAAGGTTCCAGGATAGGGACAACAGTGGAATGTTCCGACAGCTGCAAAACCGGGGATTCCAAAAAATTAGTTAAGTCACCGATCACAGCCCATTCAAGGAGATCCACTTCTGTAGGGGCAGGCACAGCTTCCAGCACTGGGTCTAATTGCGCCACTGGGGCGTCGATCAAGAGGCAAGCTGGCTGCCGGGTCTCGGGCATCGAGTCAGGATCCGGTCTCAGTCCTTTAAGTCCATCTGCCGCCGACAACAGGCCGCAGGTCTGAGCCTCCACAATCGCCTGAAGGGCCTCTAGAGCCGTCAGCACCTCCCGCAATGACGGGTCCCTTTGGGCCTGCTCCGCCTGGTTCCACATTTCCTCAGGCATAATGGTCCCCACGGAGAGGCGCCTTCTCCGGGGTAAGATCAGCAGGAGCAGGACTGTGCGGTGAGGGACCAACCGTCAGTATGCATTAGTACGCGACGAGACTCCAACCCAAGGTGTGCCGGCGATGCAAGTGCCGGGCCCCCTGGTCAGGGACCCCCGCGACACCGCACCGTGCGTCACTCGTCTCCTCACCTCCAACACAACACCAGGCTGCAGATGACAGCAAAGCAATCCGAAAGTTCCAGAGACCGGACCCTGCCGCCCTCAAGAGTCCGCTTTTGTTCAAGGCAGACCCGGCTAAGCCAGCACTCGAGACCCAGGCTTCCAGACTGGGTTAGGCCACAAATCGGTCCTCGGCGTTACTCAGCTCCACAATGTCAGAAAAACCCCGGGATCACACCATTGGAGTGCGGATTAGTTCACACACACAGATCCGGGGCAGGAAATCAGGATAAGTGACAGGATCTTGGAGCGCAAGACGGAGGTCAGCGAAGCCGGGAGACTATGCGACCATCTTGCTTGCTGTCATAGCTCCTCCCCCCAGAACTGCCATTTTCACTCCCAGCGCTACTGCACCATTGCAGGTGTACTACATAAAAAAACGGTGTTCTTTGTTTTATTAAGGTAGAGAGGGCATATCTATTGCATAGGTAAAAAGCATTGGCATTTATAACGCCAATAGCTCCGACTCCAACAAATGCGAGCCCTATTGCATTTCCAATGCTTGTTCCTCTTTCTATGTGTGCTGTGTTCTTCAGCACACATAGAAAGAGGAAATACCTCTCGTGATTGTTTTTGTGCAGGAAGGTGTCCTACAACGCAGACATGCTTGCTCCATGGTGCAAAGGTGCCTGCGTTGGCGTATGGCAGCCCATTGTGCTGGACCTCTTTGCAGCCTTCGACACAATCTCGCACTGCACCCTAGCAAGCAGACTCTACGATGCAGGGATCAAGGACAAGGCCCTTGACTGGATCCACTCCTTCCTCTCCGGTAGAACGCACCCTCCCTCTTAGAACCCACACCAATCACCTGCAGAGTTCCCCAAGGATCCTCCATCAGCCCCACCCTGTCCAACATCTACATGGCCCCGCTCGCCCCCATAGTCACAGCTCACAGACTCAACATTGTATCCTACCCAGACGACACCCAACTCATCCTCTTCCTATCCAACAAACCCAACGTATCCAAACATAACTTTCAATAAGGAATGGAAGCATTTGCCAAGTGGATGAAGAGCAGTTGCCTACAACTCAACACAGATAAAACCAAAGTACTCATCATGGGCCCACACCCCAATGCCTGGAACGACACCTGGTGGCCCCCTAGCCCCCAGGAACCCACCCATACGGACCACGCACGTAACCTCAAAATCATCCCGGATTCCGAACTCAAGATGGACCGCCAAATCAACATTGTTTCATCCTCCTGTTTCCACACCCTCCAACTCCTATGAAAGACCTTTAAATGGATCTCCCTTGAATACAGAAAGACTGTGACCCATGCCCTCATCAGCAGCATACATGACTACGGCAACGTTCTCTACGCTGGAATCAACAAGAACTTCACCTGTAAACTCCAGAATGTTCAGAACACCTCCGTCAGACTAGTCCTCAACCTACCACGCCACTGCCATATCACCCAACACCTGCGTACACTACATTGGCTCCCCATCAAGAAGAGAATCAACTTCAAGCTTCTCACCCACGCCTACAAATCCCTCCACAGCACCGGACCTGCATACATAAATCACTGCCTCACATTTCACGCACCCCAAAGATCCCTCTGAACAGCCCAGCTCTCCCTTGCTACGGTGCCTCGCGGCAAGGAGACCAGAACAGGAGGACGTTCCTTCTCCTTCCTCGTGGCCAAAGCATGGAACACCCTCCCGCTCCACCTTAGCCAAACACCAAAACTCTCCAAGTTCACGAAGGACCTCAAGAACTGGCTCTTCGACTGGTCTCCTTGAACATCCTGGACCTGCACTCCCCCCTCAACCTCCTCCACTCCAGGGCCGTTTCTGCCATTAGGCAAGACTAGGCGGTCGCCTAGGGCGGCAAAAGGGGGAGGGCGGCAAAAAACATGCATGCCTGCACTTTTGTTAAATAAATAGACCCCTTTTATTTGTGCTGTACTCGTTCGAGACGCTGTGATTAGAGTGAAATGTGGCGGCTACCATCGGCAAAACGCATTTAGCGCATCTCGTTTTTTTTCATAATTGTTATGCTTTCACACCATCTGTAAACAGCATTTAAAACAGTCCAACAATTATTCCATGTAGAGCTCTAGACAGTGACATCTCTGCATAGATAGCACTAGAGAGATTATTGCATCTAATCTGTATTCAGCTCCAGAAACACTCACAAATATTTTACTAAGAGCTCTAGTCAATCTTACTTCTTTTCTGTATACATCTCTAAAGGCAGTCGCGCAATATTGCCTCAACAGCTCTAAACAATCTACCATCTCATCCGCATACAGCTCTAGAAACAGTCTTACTCCACACAGAGCTCTAGACAGTCTGGCATCTCATCTAGAGACATTTCATGACAGTCACGCCACATCTGTATGCATTGCTAGAGGCAGTCACGGAATGTTGCATGTACAGCTCTAATGAATCCTACATCTCATCTGCATACAGCTTTAGAAACAGTCTTAGAAGTATTCCATACAGAGCTTAAGCCTAGACAGTCTGGCGCATCTCATCTGTAGACAGCTCTTGACAGTTGCATCTCCTCTGCACACAGCACAGCTCTAAAATCACAGATCTCCAGTTTGTGTGCCTCATATCGGGTGTCGTCCTGTCTCGAGCTTGGCCCTGTACATTGCAGAACCAAGAGCCATACAAAGTGGCCCGTGTAGAACTATACAGAGCAGGTGGCGGGTGTGCGGTCCGTCATCTTCCAGGGGATCCTGGCTTTGCATCCTGGGACTTGTAGTTTGCTCCCGGACATGCCCCTCACACTTGACATGGAGAATGTGTTATCTCTGGAACGAAAGCGATGAGAGATGGGGAGACAGACAAGGGAGAATGGGGATAGTAACAAGGGAGAACGGGGAGGAGGGCGAAGGCGGCGAGAATTGATGGACAGGGGAGAGGAAGGTGCGAGGGGCAGAGCTGAACAGAAAAGGAGGAGGGGGCGGGGAAATGGTCGTATTATATTGAATTGAGGGGAGGGCGGTGGAGGGCGAAGATGAATGGGAGAGAGGAGCAGCTCGCTGAGAGACAGGGAGAGAGAGAGAAGGGTGGTGGAGGGAGGGGGATGCAGACCTGACTGGGGAAAGGAAGGGGACACGGAGACGAGGGGCCGAGTGCCAAGAATGATCTCCCCATGTAATATTACATTTTAATGGCATTGAGATTTTGGACTCCTGCATGTCAGGGATCTTCAGATTAAATCACAGGGGTGGGTAGAGGGGGGGGGGGGGTCAGTCCTTCTGCCAGTGTCAGAGGCACCCAGCTTTAAGAATAGTGTGGTCCTGGCATGCTAGCGGTGTCTTAAACCCTTAGAATTAATGGCAGTAGGAACTCAGATGAACTTATTCTTTGACTTCATGGAGCCTAAATCCTGCACTCGGAGCCCTCAGTGGCAGTCTCTGATTCCGCCTGCTTCTGGTGTCTGTGGCCCACAGCTTTAAGAATAGCATGGTTCTTACGTGCTGTGGATATCTGAGAACCTAAGTAATGGCATTGGGGGTTCAGACACTCGCCTGATGCTTGTTTTCAGAACCCTCCATTTTTATTATAACAACTTTTTATTAGATTTTGCATTTAACAAAGCAAAACAAAAGTCAAGCCTAGGGTAAAGCTTACAAGAGATAAAAAATTGGCAATGCCACCCACACATCCACCTGTAGCGGCCTACACATTTTCCATGGGTCAGAAAATGTATTTCCATTGGACACAGCAAACCAAGGGGCCACTGTGAAATGAAGATATAGGGCATCCCTCTCCCAAAACTCAACCTGAGACGAGCTCATAGGAACGCAACTCTGTCAATGAGCCGCATCCTGGGTGTGCAGGGTTCTATTAGAATCCCTCTATGGTCATCCCAGTCCTTCTCGCCCCATAAAGCAGCATTCTATGGATTGGTTTGATTCTGTGTGGGTCTGTGTATCTGCCTGTGTGGGGTGTGATTGGAGGTGGTAGAGGCCAGTAGCCCTACTATTCTCCCAACTCAAACCCTTGATAACATAACTGAGTTAATACTCTCAGAAAAGGGCTATAACACGTACATAGCTGCAACAATTGATATAGATGTCTTACTTTAATATGGATTTGACAGTCCAAACCAGATATAGAGGCACCAAAGCAGGCTTTTATTCCCCAACACTGGATGACAGGGGGAGAGAGTGATGGTAGTAAAAGGGAAGGGGCGGCATTTTTCAATTCTCGCCTAGGGTGGCAAAACACCTAGAAACGGCCCTGCTCCACTCCCCCCTCAACCTCCTCCCCAGCGCCTTGAAACCCACCCGGGTGATAGCTGTTCTTTTCAAACCCATGATTGATTGACTGATTTTGCACCAGCGCAGGGGGAAAAGACAGGAATGCGCAGTATCTCATGGATACAGTGCATTCCTGCCCATTTCTTTTGACGCAGGCAACGCAGCAAGATTCCTTGTTCCAAGTTACCTTTCCTAATAAACCTGCAACACAAATTTATCCGATTAAACTGGCAGGTTTCATATTTTTTTGCTTGTGTTCTTTATTATTTTGCAGGCATTTATTCGTGCTATTCAATGTGTGACAGTGCTACGAGGAACGAGGCCTGGGTGATTTTAACACAGTGTGCTCAGGGCAACCTGCTAAATGCATTTGTTTAAAAAAAATAACTATGTTGTAACCAATACATTCGGTTTGAGTTTGTTATTTATTTATTTAACAAATCGGAGGCCTCAAGAATTGGCAGACTTCCTTTGGGTTACTCTGGTGCCTCAAACAAACTGAAAAACAAATGAAGCAAGGTCGGAAAATCAGCTGCTATGAATCAGCAACCACAGGAAACCACGTGATGATCCTCAACAGAGAAGTTGTTCATCCTGGGCGTGTGTTTGGAAACCGTGGCCTTTGCACATAGGGTGTAAAGGGCAATCTCTAGAGGCAGGAAGACAGCGTACCTTGGATTTCAGAGCCAGTGTCGGATGCTTTGACCGCTCTCTGATATCTCTGGCTTCCAGCTGCGTCAGCAGTTTCTGGTAGTACAGTTCCAGCTCTTGCCGCAGTTTATTTACCTTTTCTTCCAGGAAGGCGGTCATTTTCTTTGTTTCAAAATATTTCTTTTTCCAAGCGTCACGAGCTGAGAGGGAAAAAAATACATATCTTTTTGCTACTGATAATGGGGAGGATGTCTTAGTAAATAAATGAGTCCATTTAAAAATTGAACAGAATAAATAAACAATGTTTCAGTAATATAATGCGAGCTACACTCCCCCGAATGGCAATACAAAAATAATTATCAATCTATCCAAATGCTAATCTGAGTGGTCGCTGATATACCAGCATTTCTCCATGTGCGACTTCCCTAATCTCCCCAAATTTAGAGCAATTAGTAACGACATACAACCCAGTGTATTTAGTAACGTAAAAGGCCCTCACATTTACTTAAAATATTAAGTAGGAGTACTGCATGCTGCAACAAAGGTGGCCTTGAAAAAGAATCATAGCTTCTGTGCACGTTACCATCTGGAATACTGAATTTACTGTGATTAAATATATTGTGCCCCTAAGGCAAAGTTGGCGCTATGTATATTTTATTTATAAAGTTGAGCAGCCCAAAGGGCTGCCTCCAAGCAGTTATGAATGCTGCAGCACAAGTGGCAGCAATACATCACAGCAGACAAACCACCTTGCATACACCCAACACAGCACAGATATGCAGTAGTTTTGCATCACTGAGCTCACAATAGTACTTGCTACTTGACAAACCACGCACCAACATTCCATTCCAAAATCACATTGAGGCATATGTACAAGGAAATGCTGGAGTGCAGCGCTGGACCAAATTTGGCAGCGCCGTGCTCCGCCATTTACAAAATGCAAGGATGCACCATATTTACAACAATACGGCGCACCCCTGTGATTTCCCTAGCACTGGCACTAAATATAGCTGCATAGTGCCAACGCAGGCACTGCGTTGCAGTTAATGATTGTATATGTGCAGGAAGGTGTTCCTACCTGCACATAAACAACCAATAATGGCAGAATTCAGCACACATAGAAAAAGCAAAAACGAGGAGAAATAAACATTTCTCCTTGTTGCGCCGTTCTAACACCTGCTATTGCATGGCATTAGTTTTTGGCTCTGCCTCATATGTACACATCCTTGTAAATCTAGGGCACCGTCAAAAAGCAATGGGTGTTGCAGTGGATGCCCCTTTCACGCAAAGTGATGCATGCAAAGGGGCAGTATTTACAAGGCTGCATTACGCCACTCCAAGGGGCTTAGTGCCGCTTTGTAAATTAGGATAAGGGCATAACGCAACAGAAAGTCACTAAAAGTGACGTTCTGGTGTGACTATCCCCTTGTAAATATACCCCATTGTGTGCATGGAAGGTGGCCTGGTAATCCAAGCATCCAAAAGAGCACATTGCTTGCACTGATGAGCTCCATGTAGACAAGTGTCGCTGTACCTAACAGCCTTCATCGCTTTCACACAGAAACACATTTCAAATCACACTCATAATTCTCCATTGGCAAAATGAACTGTTGACAGTTTTATGAGTACACTACAGCAACAGCACCACACCCCCTCCAAATTCTAAATGTATTTACATCTAATATTCATGGATAGCGATGTGTTTTTTTAATATTGTAACACAGCAGCAGCTCACTAATATTCCTACAAATAACCTCTGTGACACCCTCCCATTTCTCATATGTGAGGTCCTGTTTTGATCTAAAAGAAACTTTTTTTATGGAAGTGCAGGAGACAAACACAATGCCCTGATTCACAAAGGTGAACTAAGAAGTTTGATCTAAACTTAGACAAAAGGTCTAAGATTATGATTTTGGGAATTCACAAAGGGCATTTACGAATACTATCTTTATGTCCGCATGCACTCCTTGGGGAGTTCTGCCCTGAGTGTGGACATAAATAAACTACTTGTAAATGCCATGTGGGAAGAAACCACTTGTAAATGCCATTTGTACATTCCCAAAGTCAAAGACGTTTGGTCTTTGTTTACCTTTGTGAATCAGGCCCAACATTTGTCTGCAAAATGTATATAATAGACTTTCACACATTACCCACATTAAAAATAAATTAAAGGAAAACGCTATTTACAACTATCTGTTAGGAATTATTCAAAGTCACCAGGAGAAGGCACTCTGCAGAAAAGAGCTGGCTCTATCAGGCCCCCCGCCCGAAAGGCTGGGGCCCAGGGCCAGAGCCCACTTTGCCCATGCCCTAAAGCGTCTGTACTAACTGTATGCAGCTAAACACAGCCAAACGGCCGTAGCACACAACCAATGAATAGAAATGCCACACTGCACACAATGGTGGCCCAAATTAAGACAGCATGAAGGGGCATTAGGTGTGTTTCTGTCACTGTCCTGAATTTACATAAAGTGCTTCTCAAAAATATGTTTCTAGCCACAAGCATTCTGTTTGTTTAGTTTGTGGTATTCTGCTATGTCATCCTTTATTATGTGCTGTGCAACGTAAAAGAGACACAATGGAAGAGATCTAAAAATTTTAAACCAGAAAGAGAACGAGGAAGTCAATACACAAGCAACATCCTGCAAATATTGTTCACTTTCACCAGCTCATGACTTTAAAAGCAAAGTGCATCCTGTGGTGAGGAACAAGGAAATATATTGATAATGGAAGGAATGTTTAAGTAGGTAAATATGTGAAAAGGTCTAATTCAAATGATTCAACATGGTGAGTGTGCGTGTTTGCAAATAGCACATCCTAGTACAATATCGAAAGGGTACAGAACTGACCAATGCACACAGATTGAAGGTGTGTGCTGAATGTATGTGCGTTTGTAGTGGCACAATAAGTCGAGATAACAGTACTAGGGAGCATGTGTGCGGTAAAAGTACTCTGAAAATAAAGTGTGCCTGCAATGATACATTACACGGAGGACTCTGGGTTCCGTTTTGGGAAGCCCAGGCTTACCTGGTGAAGATATGAGGAGTAGACGAATCTCTCCAGACAGATTTGTGGATTGCTTCATTCCTCTGAGCTGGCTGGGGCACACACTATTGGAAGGGAGAAAGAGACTTACCCATTACACTAAAAAAATGTTGCTCTTTGAGTTAGTGATTGATCACAAGGAATGGCCTGGATACATCTCAGTAAAGAGATGGGGCTGATAAAGGAATTATGAAGAGTAGGGCTGGGAGTCCAGGATTAACCTTCTGATGCACATACCACTGTAGTCGGATGAAAGTTTGTGCTGTGACTGGGGGGTTGAGTGGAGTGCAGGGTCGGGTCTGCACCTGAATGAACCCCGGAGGACCACAAAGGACACCACATGAGTCATCGCACCCTCGCTGGTCCAGTCAGAAGCCAGAGGATTGAATCTACCCCACTCTCCCGGGAGGGGAAGAGTGACGTACTTCATCTTTGAGGAGCGGGAGTAGCTTTGATCTCTGTGAGAAGCCAGCAGTGCAGCTGAAAGGAGTGAGCCTGCGCCTGCCATGTGCTGCCGCGGTTATCCCGGGTCAGCCAGCCTTTGCTGAACAGGATCTGAATTTGTCAGCACCCACGGAGAGGGCACTGACTGCACCGCTTAAAGTTTCCTTCCAGACGGAGTGGGTAAGACTAAATTTGGGCATATGGAGCCCTAGGGGGCTCTCGGCAAACAGTGCTGTGGCACCATAGGCATTTTTGACTAGATCCTGAAGAGTAGAAGGGAAATCTTGAATACAGCCTATCAGTGAACATTCCCTGGATACGGCTATCAGTAAATGGGGAATATCCTATCCCTCACCACGTTATGAGGAAGAAGGTGGGACAAAGAGTTGCCTGACAATTACTAGAGCCTCGACTACACGGTAATTGAATTTTTGCTCTTGAATGTTGTTTCTCCTTTAAATGTGTAACGTTAGAAATGGAATGCTTTTTTTTCTTATTCGAGTATGTATTTATCTGCACATTGATTTATTGTTCATAATGTGTACACTTAGAAATTCTTATGAGTCGTGTTCACTTTATCTACATTCCCCCCCCCCCCCCTCCCCCGAGGGAGCATTCAACTGGTCATCCACAGCTACCTCTGAGAGTCAAGTGCAGAAGGGGTACTTGGCCTAGTTGCAGGATCCATAGTAGGTCAGGCCCTGGAACATTAAGTGTACAAGGCCTCAACCACCACGGTTGGGCCCCTTGCATGCACAGTGGCCTCTGAAAGGGGATCTGACACCTCCACTCCGCAAGATGGAGTAACTTGTACTCATCAGTGACATGACAACTCAGATTCCAGATGAAAAGCAGGAAGAGGGTAATCATGCAATCACCAGTGATGTGCCCAGGTCTAAGCATCCAAAAATCCCATAAAGAGCTGACCTCTAGCCCTAGTGAAATGCCAATTGCAGGTCTAGACAGATGGTGGTTGGTGCTTTAGCGGTCCTGGTAGCTCACTGCTTTAGTGATTTTCCTAGGTTAAAAAAAAGGAATCATTTTTCTATACCCTAAGCGTCTAGGCATCTTAATGGTTAGACTGTGATATTGTTCCTTCTTGCCACAGTTCAAGGTATCTGTAGGAAAGCCCTCAGGAGCCACTATAAGATAGTTTGGGTGAGTCAGCTTTGGATGTGAATGGTAAGACCTAGCATTCTTGTTGTGGTTTTCCCCCTAACATTTTGCGTTCAACCCTCCTGTTTGCGGACTTCGTATTTGCTGTCTTTAGGAGTCTGCGCACTTTACCACTGCTAACCAGTGTTAAAGTGCTTGTGCTCTCCTACCAAAGCGATCAAGTTGATTACTGTATGACTTGTAACATGATAAAATCCATTAAAAAGGTTTATTAAAAAAAAAAGTGCTTGTGCTCTCTCTTTAAAACATGGTAGGATTGGCTTACACCCAATTGGCATGTTTAATTTACGTGTAAGTCCCTAGTAAAGTGGCACTACCTGTGCCAGGACCTGTAAATAAAATCCTACTAGTGAGCCTTTAATAATTTTATTCTTTTTTTAACCGCATGCACGCTAGCGGTTTTCCCGCTGTGCGCGGCACTTTTAAAAAACCCGCGTTACATGACGAGCTCAGCTCGTCATGAGCGTACGAGAGGCGTAACTCATGACGAGCTGAGCTCGTCATGAGCGTCGAAGGGGTTAAGGAAGTTTTATCTGAAACCTATCTTTTTAAAATATAATGTACGATCCACTAAAAATGCTATGAGGTTAATGTTGTCTCTGGAAGGCCCAGACATTTGTTTTTATGTTGCATCCTATATTTTAAAATGCATAGCTGCTAGGAAATCTATTACATTTTGAGTTTACATATCTATATGTCATGATCTAATTAACTCACACATTGCACTTTCTGCAAAATCTGCACGAAAGGTATACTGCTGGCATACAACACTTTATTCCGAAATTTGCACATAATGTAAAAATCGTTAGCACTTGTCACTTTGGTAAAAATCTGTATGAAGTGCAAATCAGTTACATATGGTACCTTATTGTGACATTTATACAGTATGCAATATATTTTGGCACTTGGCACTTTATCTTTTCTCTGCGATTTTGCACGAAAATACTTTGTCTATGTTGTACAGAAAGTTATTTTTGTTGCTAAATTTGCACAAATCGTATATTGCTAGCGTATGGCACTTTATTGCGAAATTTGTACATAATGTAAAAATTGTTACCACTTGCCACTTTGGCACAAATCGACATGAAATGAAAATCATGTACATATGGCAATTTATTGCGTCATTAGCACATCACGCAATTTATGTAGCACCTGGCACTTTTTTTTGCAATTTTGCAAAAATATATTTGCTTATGTTTTATATAAAGTTATCCATGCTGTTTAGCAAATATTTGAGAATACAATGTGGGCTGTTAACAATAGTTTTGCATTTTAATGATTGCTTATATGGGCGTTACTGACAAACCGAATAAAGCTTTTGAACTGAACTGAACTGAGCCTTTAAGTGGCACTTTAAAACATCTCTCAAGTCTGCCATTGCAGCCTGGGTTTGCAGTTTTAAACTTTTTGCCAGGCCCAGACCTTCCTTTCTAATACATATAAGTAAGGAGGGCCTGTCACCAGCCACAAAAGCTGGTCAGTAAATTTGGTGTGGTGGTAAATTTGAATAATCCTGGGATTGTAGCACATATCTTGGCAACAATATCTTATTTGGCGTTTCATGATCAGCAGGGCATTGTAGCTCTTACCCTGTTTTTTTTTTTTACAAAACAGAGAGGGTCTGTGGTCCCTATAGGCACCAATGTTGGCAAATTCAGGGTCGTCATAACGGTGCGTCAGACTAGCAGACAGCCTCTGCCGCTGAATCTGTCAAATCGTTTTGGCCCCTTCAGTAGCCTCGAGTCATGTGACTGACTGGGTTCTATCTACCAACCCTCCTGTACCCCAAGCCTGCCAACAGTTCAGAGGTCACTTTGTACCCTTATACATCTTCTCAGCTTGTTACCCTTCCAGCAATAAATTTAAAAACCTTAAAGTTGTTGTCTTGGAATATTGCAAGGCTTTCATCCACATTTCTGGAACTGAAGTCGGCGGAATTTGTTGAATCCTACGAGATCATTTGTTTGCAGGAAACGTGTGAGGTAAATAATATATTCTTTGTGAAAGGTTTCAGGACATACATTTTACCTGAAGCGCCTTTGGCTGCGGTAAGGGCCATTGGGGGTTTGATTATCTTCGTGGTAGTGAAGCTGAATGGGTAGCCCGTTAATTTGGTGAGGGACGCAATGGTATTGCAGGTACTGATTGTATGTGCCCCAGAAGTGTCTCCTTTTCTGTTGGTAACTTTTATAATCCTAGAAGAGGATCAGATGGGGCCTATAGACTTCAGTGTTTAGCACATCACTGATCTCATGGGGAGAACTGTCTGGAGGGGCGGGTCAAGCGATGATAGTGATAGTAAAGGATTTTAATTGTCATCTCTGTGAGTGTCCTTTATCGACTGATGCCACCAAGCCCAGGTGTATGGTGACAGAGGGGTTCCACTTTGTTCATTCCAAGGAAGACTCTGAACTGCGTATGTTTTTGGAAACCCATAATTTGGTCCTTGATCTAGAGAAGTTGGTGAGCTCACCTAACCCTAGTATTGCTCCAACCTTCTATTATTGATTTTATCTTTGCGTCTGTCCCCCTATTTTGTGTATTGCTGACGTTAATAACATCCACAGCCCACTTAGTAACCATTTATTTATTTATTTATTGAAGTTTTCTATAGCGCTAGCTGGACCCGGGGGTATCAGAGCGCTTCACAGCAAATAGAGCTAGGCAGCAAGGAAAATAAACATAGAAAAACAGGAATCAGGAACAACAGGTAGGAAATAGAGTCTGTAAATACAGCAACTTGAGCGCAATATGGGACGGAGTTCAAGAGCGAATCAATCGGCTCTGGATTCAGAGAAATATCGGATTTCACCATCAGGCGTGGGGTTCTCGTTAAGCACCGGAGCGTTCAAGGAAGAGGGCTTTGAGTAGCGATTTGAACTGCGGGAAGGAGGCGGTCATTCTGATATGGGGGGGGTGGCGTTCCAGATCCTGGGAGCATTCCCCGCAAAGGATTTATTTGAGGTATTGCGTTTCTGTGATTTCAGAGGGATGAGTAGTAGTGTGTTGGAGCTTCTGAGGTTCCTGGATTGACCCGCGCTTTTGAGTTTGATGGCCAGGTATTCTGGTTTGCCTGTATGCAGGGCTTTATGTGTGAGGCAGGCTGTGCGGAAGTTGGCTCTTTGGTCAATCGGGAGCCATTTCAGTTCTTTGAGTGCCGGAGAGATGTGGTCATATTTCTTTGTTCCTGTGACCATTCTTGCTGCTGCGTTGAGTACAGCGATGCCATAGTCCATTCTGGAGAGCACAAGTGCCTGCGTTGCCTGTTCCAGATCTTTGGGGGAAGTAAGGAATTTTATAGAGAAGTTTCAGGTTCATGAACGTGCTTTTGGCGGTTTTAGAGATGTGTTTATTCATGGCCAGTTTGGGGTCGAGAGTGATTCCTAGGGATTTTGCCGAGTCCTTTGGCGTTATAGAGACATTGAGGGCATTTAAGGCTTTGAGCCATTCCACTATTTGTGGGTTTTCATCTTTGTTCGAGATTAGGAGTACTTCCGTTTTCTCTTCATTCAGTTTGAGGTGGTTGGCTGAGAGCCAGTGTTGGACCTTCATGAGTGTAGCATTTAATCTGTGAATGTCTGCGATCGAAGTGGTTTCCAAATAGAGTTGAGTGTCATCCGCGACTGTCTTTTCGATGCCCGCTCTCCCTCGGAGGACATTAAGTAGGAGGGTATGATCTACTGTGTCGAACGCAGCCGAGAGGTCAAGGAGAATGAGAAGGCTACAATGGTTGGAGTTGAGTGACATGTGCAGATCATCAAGGACATTTAGGATTGCGGTTTCAGTACTGCAGCCTTTCCTGAACCCTGACTGAAGAGGATCCAGTAGATTAGAATTCTCTAGATGTTGGTTTAATTGTGAAAGCACCCATCTTTCAAGAATTTTGGCTAGAAACGGAAGGTTCGAGACCGGCCTGAAGTTGTTAACCCCTTGTCCATGGTACATGAAGGATTCATGAGCTTCACTTGCTCATGTGGGGTTGCCCCTAGTGGGCTCCTCTTTGTTGACCAAGGTAGGCGACTAAACTGGACCCAGGTAGACCCAGTGGCCTTTAAAGCAACTCTTTTGTCCCTTGCTGCCCAGGAGGTAGCCACCTGCTTAGATGCAAAGGCCCGGGAGAAGGATATCGTGCTAGCTTTCAAGGGCATAGCGAGTAAAGCAAAGGAATTATTGACTGTACCCTTAATCCATGTGGGCAGGCAACATCTGAAATGGTTTGATAGACCCTGTTCGAAGTGCCTTCAGCAGCAGAAGATAGCCATGAAACAGGTCCCTAGAGACAAGAGCCTTGTGGCAGCCAGAAGGCAGGCTTACAAGCAGACAGTAGTCAAATGCAAATTTGCCCTTCAGGAACTAGCCTGGGATGTGTTAGTCCATGCAAGCAAAGCAGGAGACAGTTCTCTTTTCTGGAGAGTAGTGAATAGACACTATTTTTCAGATGGGACAGGCCCACCATTTGTACCCACATATCTGATCAACAGGGCTTCGATCATTTTGCAGGAGTTTGCAATTTTGGTGAGGTGGTAGAAGACAATGTTGAGGTAGTCTTCACCCTAGATGTAGTAACCAGGAGTATAAATGATCTCACTAGGAAGAAGGCCCTAGGCCCTGATGGGATTTTGCCGGATTTGTTAAGGATGGATGTTGTTATGGGGCCCCTTCTGACCTAGGTTTTGAAGGCAGCTGAACGCTGTGGGGTTGCGCCTTCGTGGTCAATGGTGTTGATTGTACCAGTGTTCAAGTAGGGAGACAAGGACAACCCCCAATGCTACCGCCCTCGTTTAATTGATCAATGCTTTAGTTAAGGTCCTTGGGAGAGTAATACTAAACAGGTTGATGGCCTGGTCAGACGCAAATGATATTCTCATGGATGTCCAATACAGATTTAGGCCAGGGAGGTCTACATCTGACCAATGCTTGAACTTTTATCTAGTTACAAATAAGTACACTGTTGCCTAGCTGGAATCCCCCCACTTGGCTTTTATGGACCTTATGTCTGCATTCAATAGGGTAATTTGTGACAAGTTGTGGGCTCTGTAGCTTGACCTAGGGTTGGAGACTAACTTGATGGCTTTATTGGCAAACCTGCATTCGCACCCCTCCAGCATCAATGTAATACTCGCATGGCGCTACTTGCACTCAGTCTTTTCTGACTAGCTGGTGGGTGTGGTAGGGGTGCATCCTTGCACCGTTTTGTTCACCCTATACATTAATAAACCTGAGCTGGCCCGTCTCTTGGATCAGGCTGACTGCACTAGGATAGGCCTGAGGTTGCTCCCGGTATTTTATATGCTTATGACGCTGTCCTCATGGCCCGCACGGCTAGAGGGCTGCAGCTCCTTCTTGATACATTTGTTGCCTTTATGGATAGCCTTGACCTGACATTGAATTTTACGAAATCCCATGTTATGGTCATAGGTCCATGGTTTACCAGTTCTAAAACCTTCAAGGTGGGCCAGGTAGGCACAGTCTCATCCTTTGCAGATCTAGGGGTGCTATATCATGTCAAGAATAATTGCCAGACCTTGTTGGAGAGTAAACAAGTGGAATTCATTATAACCATAGGGGCTGTGGCCTGTTTTGCATGTAGGTTGGGCTCCTGGTCTCCATAAGCACTGCTTACAATTTAGAATGCCAAGTGTGTGTCTCGGGTCCATAACAGCGGTGAGATTTGGGGGTATGTGAAGACTGATATAATACAAACAGCAGAACACTAATTCTTAAGACAAATGGTTCAGGTTAGACAATCTACAGCTGCCTGGTCAGTATACGATGAAATTGGAATGTGTGTTCTTGCCGACATACTGGCCTTTAGTCCTCTGCTCTGCTGGGTAAAAGTGTGGATACGGGAGGATCTTAAGCTTAATAGATTGATCATCTCTGATTGCTTGTCCCTAGACTGTGCACACAGAATTTCCTGGTTAGCCTATATTAAGACTGCATTTAGGGCACTAGGAAAAGCAGATGCTTATTTGACACCCCAGTCCCTGTTGCAATGCATAAAACGGTTGCAGCTTCAGTAGGCATCATCAATTTGAGAAGGGGATGAACTGATGAAACCTTTAGTGAGGGAATATATGCTGTAAACATCTGATTAGGGAATGGAGCATTATTAAGTGCAGATTCCTAACAGGCAAGACCAGTTTCTTTTGGCCAGGTTCAGATTTAACCAATGAAGTCCCTTACTGGTCACACCCTGTGGTTGGGCCTTCGTCGGCAACAGGTCAGCCTGCGGCTGCGAAATTAAGTTTACGCAGGACACCTTACACTTCATCATGCTTTGTGAGTATTATAGTTGGCCCAGAAACAGGTTCCTACTACCCCTGTTGAGGACATTGAATTGTACTCAAGTATGCTCCATTCTTATGCATTTACAATTGCTGCCTAACGAACATGTTTTATTTGCTGTTGTGAGTTTTCTATATGCAATTCAGGCATTTAAGTGATCTGGACCTGACCGAATGTTATCTGTATGTATATAGCGCCCTGTCTTTTATCATGTTTTTATGGTGTTTTCAATGTATATGTGTCTTAACCACATGATTTATATGCCTACAATCCGGATATTGTTGCAGCAGGATCAACCCTCTGCATCTTCACCCTGTCTGTCAGTTTGGTGAGTTTTTTCTCCAGCACCTTTATACTGGCGTTGGTGTCTGTTACCGTGGGTCTAATCTGCTCCAGGGTGGATTCCGCGTTTAAAACTCAATCCGCCATTTTCATGTTATCAGCCTAGAGGAGGTTTACTTCCTGTGCCACTGTATCAATTTTAAGCTCCAGAGCTATTGTGGGTTCTTTGATTGTTGTCAGGATAGTGGCTTTGTAAGTCTCTAGGTTTTTATCCTTGACTGAGAGTGATTTATCCTTTTTCCCTATTCTTTTTAGTGGTATTCCCTTTCCAGAAGGGGTCTGGCAGGTTTCGACTGGACCGTGGGTACTCCACTGCAGTCCACCTCCACTGTTCGCACCCTTTTGTCTGTCCCCGGCATGCTGTGGTGATAAGTCCATCTCCTTTGTGGTCTGCAGCACCCCGCACCTCCATGGGATTCCTATCAAGGGCCACCAACTTATCTTAAGTACTTGGGTAGGGAGATCATCTCACCTGCTGCTTGGGTTACTCCTACCACTATACCTTGGGCACAAGCACCCTCTGTGGTACCTTCCCTTCCTCTAGTAAGGCACTTAATCAGGAGACATCAGTGATACTATGACACCTCCATCAGTGCCTGGCCTCCTCCAGGGTTCCCCCTCAGCTATGTATAGTTGTGGGTCCTGTGTGTATAATATAGGCTTTCTAGAATACAAGGCATCACAACAGTTCACAATCCACCCTGTCCATTTGTCCCGATGAGTACATTCAGACAGGGTGGCGATAATGCTTACTTAGGGGGGAAGGTCCACGTGCTCTGCATGGTTCCACCTGTACCCTCAGCCCCTACCCTCATCAATTTGGGCCTCAAGTAGTCTTGTCTGCCCCCCCACTGTGACCACCAAAAATCTATAGGGAGCGGGGAGGGGTCCACTTGATGCTCTCCACTGATGGTGCTACCCCCTCCCCAAGCACTTGTTCACCATGTTTTTATGTTGAGTTTCAAGTGGTGGGGGCAAGGGATGGAGACTGGTGATGGAGCAAGGTTCTGCACGTAAAGCGACTTGCTTGGACTCAGCCCTCTCGAATAAACTGTAACACACTAATAAACCTGTTTCGTCTTACTAACAATGCACCACACGACATTTCTAGTATCTAGGGGAAGCTTGTCAATGTGCTTTTACTAACCGTAACTTGAATGCATTAAAATGGCCGCTGCAACGCGGGAACTTTTCTGCGCATGGGTCTGTCACACTCACGTGACATGACGTGACTGCTTGGTGGGAAAACTTTGCTTCTGCGCACTAGAACTAAAGATGGCTGCTTTATGTTTTAACGTGCTAATACTTACATTGCTGCTTTTACTAAGTTGTTCGTTCTGCATAATCTCTAATGCTGTAGTTAAAATAAAAGAATAGGAATAGAGTAGAGATAAGGGGTATACAGTGCATTCATTTATAAAAGTTTCTAAAACTGTTTCTCTTTGACTTTGCTATTAGCTCGTTTTCTGACCAATCGAGTGTAATGATGTTCCATCTTGGGACCTGAAACTGGGCATGCGCCAAATTCACCCGAGTCTACAAGCCATGGCATTGAATCCATGCCAACTCCTGATTTGCTAGACGATGTTCCTGGGAATCCCTCCTCCTGAACCTCTAAGAGGATGTCAAATTATACATTGTATTATTATTGGAACATTCATTGTTGGGTGGAATAAAAGTGCATGGGAAAATAAAATATTGGGCGGGAACATCGATCTGAATATAGAAGAGCATGACCTCATAACTGGTATGGTGTGATAACCTCTCCTCGTTTTTTGACCAATCAAATTGAGGGAATTCACACATTTGCAACATTGGGGCGTGGTACACTGCCCTGGAAAATGGTATTTCTAAGGTAGGCTTAGCTAGTTAGATTGTCCAACTTGTCCGAATAGCCGGCCTGTCACTGACCCAACGCACTCAATAGGCGATCGAGAGCAGCGGTGCTGGCAGAGCACTCTGTCAGAAGATTCGAGAACAGAGGTGCTGGCAGAGCACTCTGTCAGAAGATTCAATAACCCAATCGGGGATCTGGGAAGGAGTTCGGTAACCCAATAGGGGTTCCTGAGAGAGAAGATTTGCTAACCCAATCGGTGTCCGACTGTTAGCTGCAGAGAGGGGTGTGACGCTGGCGTTGCACTTTAGCTGTGGGTGCCGGTCCTGACCTGCGGTGGTCCTGTCCTGATCCAATTTGGTCCGTACTTATCCTGATTCTGGTCTGCACCTATTCTATCCTGTTGGCATCTGCACTATCGGGGGTCCTGTCCTTTATCCCAGCCCGTGGCCAGGGTTGGTCTTCACACCATTCTAGTTAAATATAAAGCTGAGCGGGATATGTCATTGTGCTGTTTCCCTCTTCTTACTCTTCCTATGTTTCAATGCTTAAAGAACGTTTCATGATATTTTCACATCATCTTGCTTTGATGTTATTCTTGTTTGACCAAACTCTGATTAATCCAGTATGAACATTGTCATTCAAAGAATTATTTAGATAAAGCATTTAAATTTTACCCGAGTTTGTGGTTATTTTATGAGTGCAAATGATTATTTACTGCCTATTTTCTTGCTAACTCCCTTGATCCCTTAGGACTCTAGGTACCAGTGACTAGGATTGGTAAGTCAAGGTATAGGTCCTAAAGTTAATACTACTGGTTTAAAGCGTAGGTTTACCTGTTCAAAGTGTGTATGTGTTTATGGGCCCAGGTGAGTATGGTGAAATCCTGAGCAGGTGAACCTGCGCTCTATCAGTATTTCTTTTGGTAGCAGAGCTATGGTTAGGGTTTAGTTAAGATAGGTAGTTAGTCGTGTTAGGATTATTGACTAGTATTTGATTTATGTATTAACCAAAATTGTTCGTACCTGTTATATATTTGTTTTGGAATCCCTGGGGGCAGAATAGCGGGTGGTAAATGGAAGCCACTTTGCAATGAGGTCACTTGCCTAAGGAAGTAAGTGCATGGTTAGGTAAAACTGGAAGCACTGATTAGGGATTTTCGGTATAAATGTGTGAATAAATGATAGCAAAGGAGTTCACGGGTGAAACTTTGGCCTTATATAACCTAGAAAGGGTAAGCCAGAGGGAGTAACAGGTTCTCTAATGCTTGTATGAAGAGTAGACCTAAGGGATCTACTCGCAGTGTATGAAGAGTAAGCGGAAGGGATTTACTCGCAGTAAAATAAATAATCTTTCCTTTGAATTTAGTCACTTTGGCACAGTGGCGAATGTTTTTACATTGTTAATTAATGAGTATTACATTTAAAAGTGAAAAAAATAAGATTTCAGATTACCTTGCAAAAGAGGGTCAGTTGTGGAGCTGCGCTGACGTCACTCAGAGCCGTGCTGTTATTGGTAGAGACAGCGGGTGTGTAGCTGAGGTAATTGCAGAGGAGGGGTGAGTGCAGGAGCGTGAGAACTTGTCTCACGAGAAAAGCCGCGCAATCATTGGTCAAAAGTAATTTGAATTCAAATCACTGATTGGTTCTCGAAAATAAGAAACGCGCTGGTATTGGTGATGCATTTAGTAAACAATTCAGTGTAGCTGCATATTAAATCTATTGGTGCAAATTATATGTGGCATTTAGATCCAACAGTTATAGGATATAGACCCGATAGGAGGTATTTAGGTTTTGTGCATGAGCAATACATAAGGGGAAGACCTTATATTATATACGGAGGAGAAAGAAAAATGTCGCTATTTAAAAGAATTAAGAATTTCTTTGAAAAGGACAAAACGATTAAGACTAGAGAAGGAATTATTATTCCTTCACCAAATAAGCCTGCATCATACATGATGGTAGAAAGAGGCTACCACACCTGTGTGTGGTTAGCAAATTGGACAGAGTACACAAAAGATGATGGTGTTTTGGCATTTCTAGAACATGGTACCTTTAATGGTAGAGTTTTGTACAATTTGAGAACACACATGAATGAATTAGATCCCAGACCTAGATTTACTCAGTACGAAGCATTAGAGGAATGGGAAACTGAAGCTTTCGAGCGCGATAGACTCAGAAGCGACAGAAATTGGAGTACATTTTATCCCAGATTTCCAAAAGAGACAAGAGATAAACAAATGAAGAAATGGAGACAGTCAATGTTAGTAGAAGGATTGTATCCTGTACGGACTTTAGAGGAAGTGTCAGGAAGCAAATGCACAGAAAAAAAATGAAAACTGTAATGATTAGTGGTGTATCAAATGATGACTATTTGGAGGATTTGTTAATGAAAAGTCTGCCACCTTACCATGAAGAAGCAAATAGAGTTAACCCTATTGCCCCGTTCTTGAAACAACCTTTGGTTCCGCAAGTAGCGCATGAAACTTTGTTAGAAAAAGTGCTACAGGAAAGGGAACGAGAAGCCATAAATAAACAGAGAAGTGAATTAATTCTGAAAATTTCACAGTTAAATATGAGTCCTGAAGCCTTGACCTTTTACAGAAACCTTATCGAGCTAAGTTTTCTGACAAAGATTTAGAAAACATGAATGTGTCAGGACGTAAAGTTCAGATCAAGGAGTTACTCTCATTGTTGCAGAAGTGGGGTGATTTAGACAAATGGAAAGCTAGATGGGCAAAGAAAAAGGAGGAGGCCCAAGCAAAAAATACTGCAAATGAATATTTATTAAAAGAACCCAAAAAAGTGGAAAGGTTGTGCCCGATGAGAGTAGTGCCTGGAGGAGGTTATGTGCATGTTCCATGGTCCCGACAAGATATTTTGTCATTTACAAACGATTTCCCGAAACTCAGAGAGAAACCTGTAGAGTGCTACAGGCAGGTTGAAAGATTTGTAAAAGTCTCAAAAGTGCTGCTAAAAGATTTAGATGGGTTATTTGACATTTTGGTTCCTGTGGATCTATGGATAGAATGTAAGATAGCGGTTGACTGGCCTAATGATGAATACCCTAGAGAGCCGAAGACAGGAGCTCCATCAGATGAAGTTATGAAAAAATATAATCAAGTAATACTGTATTTGAAAGGAAAGGGACCCCCGAAGGAAACTGACTGGAAAAGAATAGACAGAAATGCCCAAAATAAAGATGAATCAGTACATTCATATTATGAACGCCTTTTACAGGTATTCAAGCAGTACAGTGGGTTGAAAAGTATTGACACAAAAGACATGACACATTTTATTTATCGATTTGTGTCACGGTTAAAGCCAGAAATTTCGCTAAGGATTAAAGATCATAAAATCTGTTGGCAGGCTAAGCCGAGGATAGATGAAATACTTAAGTATGCAAAATATTGTGGGGATAAAATTGACAATAAAATAAAGAATTTAGAAGAAAAGGTAATGTGGGCACAAGTAAAATTAGCAGAGCAACAGGAATTTCAGTTAAACCAATTCAAAAATAATCAGAATCGAGGAGATGGAAATGGGGTAAACCAAAGGGTAGAATGAACAGAGAGGAGGCCAAGAAGAAATTTTGTTGTGATGGGTGCGGAAAGATGGGACATTGGAGGAACGACTGTAAAGCAGTATTCAGTAACCCTGTACAAAACGATAATTTGAATCCACAGACGCAGAATGGGGTGTCAAGGAAGCCACAGCAACAGGTAATACAGAACCAGTTACCACTTGCACCTATGCCAGATTCTGGGAGCCAAGAAAATTACAGGTGGATACCACAAATTGGGAGGGAAATGGAAGGAGAGATGCAGTGACATCACAATTCCTTTTGAGTGACGCATTTTTTGAGGAAGATAGTTACTGACAGTGCCTGAGAGGGGAGGACGAGGAGTGCGTACTTGGCGCATCCTTGCCGGTAGATCAGCAATGTCCATACATTGAGGGAAAAGTTGAGGGAAATGATGTTACCTTTTTGTTGGATACTAGTGCTACCCGTTCTACTGTGAGAACAGCAGACGTTCCAAACCTACCCCTCTCAGGAGAAGTGATCCAAGTTGTGGGCGTTTCTAAAAAGCAAATTAATACCCCTGTTACAGAACCTATGGAAATCAGAATAGGGAATTTTAAAGAAATGCACAAATTTGTGGTGTGCGACTCCAGTCCAGTGAACCTATTAGGTAGGGACTTGCTATGCAAAATTAATTGCATAATCTTTTGCTCCCCAGGTGGTTTTGAAATTCAAACCCCAGATGAAGACGGAGTTTATAAATTAATGTTGGCCAAACAAAACACAGAAATTAAAGAGATGTTAGTGGAAGACCTCCCAAACGAATTACAGCATACGGTGAATTCTGAATTGTGGGATTTCACTGGGATATATGTGGGACTAATGGCAAATGTTGACCCAGTAAAAGTGACAGTGAAAAAAGCTGCAGTTTATCCAAATATTCAACAATACAAAATGAGCCCAGAAATAAAAACAGGTGTTGCAGCAGACATAAAGCGTTTGGTTGAACAAGGCATTCTACAGGAAATATTGAGCAGTCCATGTAATTCACCCATAATTGGCATAAAGAAACCGAGCGGGAAATATAGGGTCGTACAAGAACTTCGCAAAACTAATAAAATTGTTGTCCCATGTTGTCCAGTTGTGCCAAATCCTGCAGTGATTTTGTATCAGATACCGTGTGGAGCCGGATGGTTCACGGTAATAGATCTGTGCCATGCTTTTTTCCCCATACCATTACATCCAGATAGCAAATATCTTTTTTCGTTCAAATTCGACGACCAGATCTACGTTTTGAACCGTGTCCCTCAGGGGTACACAGAGAGTCCATTGATTTTCAATCAGATATTGAAAAAATGTCTTGAATCCCTGGTCTTGCCCAGACAGTCTGTCCTGGTGCAATATATAGACGACCTTTTGGTGGCGTCTAAGACTCAAAATGACTGTGTTGTTGATACCATTACATTGCTGAATCATTTGGCAGAAGGCGGGCATGAAGTGTCACCTGAGAAGTTGCAATTCTGCACCACATCTGTAAAGTATCTGGGGCACCAGATAGAAAGAGGTGTCAGAAGAGTTACCTCTGAAAGAATCAAAATAATCAGAAACATGAATCTACCTCAGACACAGAAAGAAATCAGAATGTTTCTTGGAGTTGTAGGTTACTGCAGGCAATGGATTGTGGGATTTACAGTCCTAGCCAAACCTCTGATACAGATGACAACAAAAAGAGCAAAAGACCCAGTAGAGTGGGATGGCGAAAGCATGACTGCCTTTTTGAAGCTGTGAGACTGTCTTTGCTCAGTTCCAGCCTTAGGGATGCCTGATTATTCAAAAGAATTTACATTATTCTGTGATGCACGCAACAATTGTGCATTGTCTGTTCTGACTCAAACTCATGGTTTAATGAGACGTCATGTGGCATATTTTTCATCCACACTAGATCCAGTGGCATCTGCATTGCCAGGATGTCTAAAAGCAGTAGCTGCAACCTACATGAGTCTCGAGCAAAGTGAATACATCAATATGGGACACCCTGTAACTGTGTATGTTCCACACTCAGTGGTGATTCTGTTAACCAGAACACATACTCAATACTTAATGACTAAGTGTGAGCAAATTATTCTGGGTGCAGGGAATGTGACCTTTGCCACATGCATTATCTTAAATCTAGCTACACTGTTACCTGAATCACACTTCGCAGAAGTGAAAGGGGAAGTCGAGCATGATTGCATCGACCTCACAGAATACAGTACAAAGCCCCGACCAGACATAAGAGAAGAGCCATTGTTAACATTTGAATCTACTGAGTTCCAGTCATTTATTATGCCTCAATCAGCACCCAGACAAGATCCTGTATCTAATACTATTCTGTCTCTACAGAGAATTATGGACTTGATACTAACACTCCTGGAAAAGAATCTGGAAAATTCAGATCAGATCTTAGAAACTCAAACCGGAATGCTTCAATATCTCGTAGAAAAAAAAAGGAAAAAACAAATGGTTCATTCAAATTTACCAGTTAAAGCGACACATATGCTAACTCTTAGCCCACAGCATGACGTGGGCAGAAAAGGGAAGTGCCATGTAACCGCCTCAGTCCCCAGTATTTCGACAATGCAAGAAAAGGGGGAAAAGCAGAAGGGAAGCCAAATGGAAAAGTACCAAAAACCCAAAAATCTAAAAATGAATCCCCCAAACGCCGATGAAATTTATTCTCTTCAAAAACTATTTAAAGAATCAGGACCAGGAAAAGATAAGGGGAGCGTTACCAAAAAAACAATCTTTCTTTCCGATCATCGTAGCAAAAAAACAAAAAACAGGTCTCTCCCCTTCTCGACCTACTGAAAGGAAAGGGGAAGTGTCTCCTCGGATCAAACTCATTCCTCTGGAACCCATGACAACGACCCAAAAAAAGGAGAAACATAAGTCCGGGAAAAAGAATAAACCAAAACTGTCGAAGAAAAAGTTAAACGGAGAATATCGAAAAGATTATCGTGAAAAATAAAATTTCTCCAAGTAAGTCAAGCAGAACATGATGAGGAAGAAACCAACTTCCCCAAGAGCAATGGATCACATAACATCCAAAAATCATTCAGATGGAGACAAAAGGCAGTAAAGCATTAAATCCGCTACCTCTGAATTATTCTTCAAACTGCCCAAAACCAAAAGAACATATAACAGAGGGTAATGGTGACATCCTAGATTCTAAGGATGATCCCGAGGTCTCACTCCAAAACGTACTAGATTTTACAGATATATTCCCTAGCGGTAAATGCCGATTAAATCGAGGAAGAATAGTTGAATTGTTACATAAGATTGGACTGCTTCATTCGTTAACCTCAGGTGAAATAAAATTAGTCTCTTTTCCAGACAAAACAACCTGCTCGGTGGCCCGTGTTGAGTTTTGGTCTAACGTCGCCCCAGCTATCATAATTAAAGAACAAAATACTCTCCATAAAAATGGTTTTGATATCGCTATGTTTAAAAAGGCAAGTTCCATATGTAAAGGGATAAGGGAAGTCAAAGGAATAAAAGACATCTCTATTAATAACTTCAAACAACAGAGAACGGAAGAAAAAGAAAGGAATAATGCGCAAGATATTCCCCTGCAGATCTCTATAAAAGATGGTGTTTGGCAATTTTCGGACGGATCGGACTCACGGCAAAAGCCGTATTTGGATGAAAATTCCTGGGCTTGGATTGCGGGTTCTTTAAACAGGAATAAGCTGGGCAAAGATTTGAAACTACCTTTTTAGCGCTAGGCATATTATTATGTCATGGAACATCGCGGGAAAGACAACTGAAAAAATTGCTTTTTATTCTGGAACATCCACCGTCTATCATGTTACTCCAAGAAACATGGTCCACAACAACCTTTGCGCAAAAAGATTCCTTGGTGTTCGCTAAAGCAGCAGAGGCTTCCAGAAGACGTCACGCAAAAGGAGGCCTAGCAATCCTACTAAGAAAAGAGATTGATTGGGACACGGAGGAAATCGAGCTATCACTCCCAAATGTTCAATGCATCAGCATTAAGTGTTGGAAAGAAGGATTGGAGTCTTTATCTGACCTCTTACTTTTTAACATATATTTTCCACCACGAACCTCAAAAGATCAAATCCTGATTAAAGCATTCAAGGAAATCAAATCAATACTAGAAGTCAGGGGATACCCTATGAGGATTATGGCTTGGGACTTCAGTGGTAAGATCTCAAATTCACTAATCTATAACAGGGGGAAATCTCCACATGAAGAAGCCTGCCAGATTCCAACTCCTGTCCTTCCCGACGAATTAAAAGCAGACAAAAGGGGGAAAATGCTGTTGTCATCCATTGATGCAATTAATGGCTGTAAGCGGGAATGAAGACACGGGGGAGGCAGATGTCGTGCTATGCTGTAGTTTTATTGATTTAAGCAATTTCTTTCGCCTAGGGCTAGGGTGATAGTAAGGCAGGGACGCCTCTTGATCCGTCTCAGGAGGACGGCTCCCTCTGGTTCCCCGTCGGTACTTCTCCAGGGTGTCCCGACTCGTGGTTGGAGTCCGAAATGAAAATGAGAACAAAACAAGAAAGGGACTATTAGCTCTGGGCTTTCGATGCGTCACACAGGGAAGGGGGTGAGGACCACTCCATGAATCACGACTTGTGGGTCTGTGTGCCGACGGTGCTCAGGGTGGGGTTTAGTGCATGGGATATTCCGGTGATCAGGGGGGGGACGTTGTTTACGCTTTTCTTCCTACCCACCCCGCTATGCTGGTGAAGAATTGGCTTGGTAGTTTGGTCTGCCCTGTTCCCATGATGCACTGGGCCAAGGACAGACTAATTTGCATATAGCCAGGTTCTGAGCTGGGATGGGGCAGTGAGCTAAATAACGGTGATGGATCAAGCCCTGATCTTTGGACTGGGTAAGAGTGGTCTGCTTAATTCAGACACTCTGTTCATCACCACCCCCTTTTCTGAATCGTTTTTGGCCACTATAGGTGTGGCAGGGTATACTCAGACATGAGTCCCTTGCTCACTGCTCTATCAGGATTCAAGCAAGCCGGGCCGACGAGGCTGAAATGCCAGAAACCGGTCCCCGGTAGCTTGTCTCCTTTCTGGTGAAGAATTGGCTTGGTAGTTTGGTCTGCCCTGTTCCCATGATTCACTGGGCCAGGGACAGACTAATTTGCATATAGCCAGGTTCTGAGCTGGGATGGGGCAGTGAGCTAAATAACGGTGATGGATCAAGCCCTGATCTTTGGACTGGGTAAGAGTGGTCTGCTTAATTCAGACACTCTGTTCATCACCACCCCCTTTTCTGAATCGTTTTTGGCCACTATAGGTGTGGCAGGGTATACTCAGACATGAGTCCCTTGCTCACTGCTCCATCAGGATTCAAGCAAGCCGGGCCAACGAGGCTGAAATGCCAGAAACCGGTCCCCGGTAGCTTGTCTCCTTTCTGGTGAAGAATTGGCTTGGCAGTTTGGTCTGCCCTGTTCCCATGATGCACTGGGCCAGGGACAGACTAATTTGCATATAGCCAGGTTCTGAGCTGGGATGGGGCAGTGAGCTAAATAACGGTGATGGATCAAGCCCTGATCTTTGGACTGGGTAAGAGTGGTCTGCTTAATTCAGACACTCTGTTCATCACCACCCCCTTTTCTGAATCGTTTTTGGCCACTATAGGTGTGGCAGGGTATACTCAGACATGAGTCCCTTGCTCACTGCTCCATCAGGATTCAAGCAAGCCGGGCCGACGAGGCTGAAATGCCAGAAACCGGTCCCCGGTAGCTTGTCTCCTTTCTGGTGAAGAATTGGCTTGGTAGTTTGGTCTGCCCTGTTCCCATGATGCACTGGGCCAGGGACAGACTAATTTGCATATAGCCAGGTTCTGAGCTGGGATGGGGCAGTGAGCTAAATAACGGTGATGGATCAAGCCCTGATCTTTGGACTGGGTAAGAGCTTAATTCAGACACTCTGTTCATCACCACCCCCTTTTCTGAATCACCCCGCTATGCGAGCACGTACCTGTGCTAGCCACACGTCTCCAGACGGGTGGCCGGGCGGAGCGTGTTGTCGTTGGCCTCCTGGCTCAGCTGCGCTTCAGACTGGAATTTCCTCAGGTGTCCGCGTGTTTCCTGCACTCTGCAGCCGTTCTTCTTCCTCTCCAGCAACCGTCTTCTTCCACATGATACTCTCCTCCTTCTCTTGACTCTCTGCTCCTCCGGGTGATTCACACACCTGAGTTCTGGAAGTCCCGGGCATTTCTTCCTCCACCTCTGTGATGTCAGCAAAAGGGGCGGGGACTCCAGCAAACTCGGCCCAGTTAAAGAAACACGGTCCTGTTTCAGATTCAGGCTTTCCAAACAAGGTCATCCCAGGTTACGATACTCAGCTAGTGGTGGCTCTTAGCCACTGTCAGAACACCCCCAATAGTCTGAAAGACTGTTTGGAGGCAGTAACATCCTGGATGACATCCTCTTGTCTCAAGCTAAACGGAGATAAAACTGAGCTGATGCTACTCACCCTCCACATCGATCACCTCTGGCCCACTTGTCTCGGACCCCCCCCGCCCCTCCCCCCTGTGCCCAAAGACGCCATCAAGAGCCTTGGCTTTTGGTTGGACAAGTCCCTCAATTTCAATTACCAAGCTGCAAAGCTATCAGCCACCTGCTTCGGCCTACTCAGGACCATCCGAAAAATCATGCCCTTTCTCCCATTCAACGCCAGACGGATAATGATCCAAGGTCTAATTCTCTCACGCCTGGACTATGGCAATACCCTCTATTTAGGGGCCCTAGTATCCACCCTGAATAAACTACAGGCTATTCAGAATTGTGCTGTTCGCACACTACTCCAGATCCCCCGTTGCACATCAGTACATTAAGAACTCAGAAAGCTTCATTGGCTCCCGGTTAAAGATAGAATTATATTCAAGGGTCTGTGCATTGCACACAGAGCATTCTGGAAATCAGGCGCCATAATCAATCACACCCTGGTCACACCTTACCAACCAAATAGACAGCTAAGGTCCACCTTCTCTCATCTGCTTACAATTCCCAGAATCAAGAAAGCTAGATGTGGTGGTCGTTCCTTTTCTCACACCACGGCTAAACTCTGGAACTCCCTCCCCCCTCACCTGCACGCAGAACACAACTTGCTATCCTTCAGAAAAAAGCTAAAAACTCAGCTGTTTGATAACTAGAACACGCTCCCCATGTTCTCTCATGTCCGTTTGTCTGCAGCGCTAAGACGCCTCAGGGTAGCTACCGCGCTTTATAAATGTTCTTTTCATTTCATTTCATTCATTTCAGGTTGCTGTGGGGAGAGAGACGGTGAGGGTCCATAGTTGCGTCTAATGGGTATCATTTCGTCTAGCAGGCCCTCATTCCAGCCCTCCTCGTCACAATGGCGTAATAATTAATGGGAGAAAAGATGGCGATATTCCAGCGGCATTTACCAGATTGGGCCCAACTAAGTCTTCAATTATAGACTATTTCATCTGCAGCCTAGACTTATTCTCAAAGGTTCAATTGCTCTCTACTAGACATTCACATGAAAGCGATCATGCACTACTTACTGTGGAAGTTGAAATTTATACCCAGCACCCCTCTCCGTGGTCACTCCAATCCTATGAAGGCCAGGCAGTCGTAAATCAGAAAACAGGAAGGATCCATTGGAATTCCAAAGCAATTAGTAAAATAAATAATTTGATCTCACAAGATTTGCTAACATCAGTGACTAATACCGGTAATCCAATAAACAGATTTGAGGTAACCTTGCAGACGGTAGTCGCCTCTCTCCAAGGTAGTATTTCTAGACGAGAACGTGTTAAAACATGCCAAACAGGAAAAACTCTGGAGAATACATTTTCTCGACAATTAAATAAATTGACTAGAGCGCAATTCCGTTCTTTCAGCGTGCTAAGACAAGGAGAAATAAGGAACCTGAAAAAACAACACCAACGGAAAAAGGAGAAAGAAAGACAAGCTCTGAGAGATTGTGTCTGGGTAGACATCCAACAAGCAGTAAAACACAATAATAATAAAGCATTCTGGAAAATAATCTCAGCGCAGATGGGGATACGAAAATCGGTTGAAGGGCCTCCTGTATCATGATCAGATTGGGAAAAGTATATCTTAAGGCTCTATAAATCCAACCATCAAGACCTTTTATCCCCCGGACTGGATCAGGCATCGATGAAACTTCCCGAACAGAATACAATGGAAATCTCAGCTGCTCAGATATCTACTTTGATTTCTTCTGCCAGGTCTTCAGCGGCAAAGGGCCCAGATAAGATTCCTATCAAAGTTTTACAAAAAACACTGATGACTGGGGAACTTTTTTAGCCCCTCTTTTCCAATTTTGCCTGGAAAGTGGTGAAATTCCTGAATCTTTGCGAGGGAGCGTGGTCGTCCCCCTTTTAAAAAAGGTGTCAGAACAATCCCTGCAAATTATAGGCAAATAGCTCTCCTAGACGCCTCCAGCAAGATCTTTGCTGCTGGTATTTTGGAACACTGAAAAGACTGGGCTTTTTCCAAGAAAGTAATTCCTATGTATCAGGCTGGGTTTCGCCCAAAGCATTCTACATTGGACAATATTGCTGTGTTCCAAACTGTTCTTGATAAGTTTGTGAAGTCAAACGGCCATATTTTATATTGTGCTTTTATCGACTTTTCGATGGTGTTTGATAGTGTTGAGCGTCCGACACTATGGAGAAAATTGGCTAAATTAGGGATACCCAAAGATCTCAACAATAATAATCACCCCTCATACATCTACATGGTGTAGAGTTCAAATGGGGGGCGAAAAAGGTCTAACCACACCCATCCCTTCGTAGAATGGGCTAAAACAAGGATGCTTACTAGCTCCCTTATTATTTTCTATTTATATCAGCGATCTCCCACGGCATCTCTCTCAAAGTAAAACATTTCCTCCAAAATTAGCTCAAGTAGATATACTGTGTTTGATATATGCAGATGATAGCGTAATTCTTGACCAGACCCCGATAGGTTTACAAAGATCTTTGAATGAACTAAATCTTTATGCAACCGAAAACTTCCTGATGCCAAATATCAATAAAACTAAAGCACTCCCCTTTAGTGGCAGAAGGAAGCCTTTACCTTATACTTGGTCTTTAGGAGACAAGCCAATAGAGACTGTAAGTGAGTATGTGTATCTGGGTCGTACATTCACTTTCAACCTCCTAGATAAAGCCCACCTTCGCCAGCTTTGCCGGAAGGCAGATTCCCATGTTGGGGCTTTACAGAGATTGTATCTTTCCACAGGAAACAGACACTATAATTCAATGCTGGAAGTCTACAATATGATAATCCCTCCGATCTTATCATATGCCATGGAATATTCACAAATTAAAACATGGCAATCTCTAAAAGTAAAAGAAGGGACCATACTCCGAAAACTGAGAAAAGTGGCACCGTCGGTCCCAGTTCAAGCCCTACGTCTTAAGCTATCGGTTACGGAAATTTTTGCCAGAGTAATATGTAATATTATTAGGTGGGCATACAATCTACTACATGCAGTCCCAGACACCTTAAGACATTTGTTAAAATTGGAGACTTTTAGAGAGGAAGCGTCTGGTAAAAGCCTTGGAAGTCTCACAATGCACGGTTTCAATTTTACAGGAGTGGTCTCCAGCACACCTGAAATTGTCTTTAAAACATTTAGCCCCTAGAATCAGTTTTGAATCTGATAAAGATAACTGTTGCCAATTGAAGCACTATAAACGGTTTGCTGAACAAAAAGAATTCAAAACTTCTGTTCCTTACTTGTGTTTTCAATTAGAGCATGGCGTAAGGCGGTGTATTTTACTTTTATGTTTGGGCATACTCCCTTTAGCCACTTTCTTAGCTAGCTGGGATGGTACTAATAACCCTAAAGGTTTATGTGAACTTTGTAAAGGTGGTCAACAAGATTTGGCCCACGTTTTATTAATCTGTCCTAATGAGAGCATAGTTAAGGCCCGCCGATGTTACATAATCCCAAATCAATTAAAGTATAACGCTTTCTCTGCTCAAGATTTAATTACATTGTGTAACTCTCCGGTTAATGAATATGTTTGTTATAACCTATTTAAGTTTTTAAAAAGCTTCTTGAAGCTGTTTTAAACAAGAAGTACAATCCGAAGATTTTATTATATTCTATCAAATTCATTCTAATGTTGTCTGAGTAGGTGGCTGAACATCGCTACTGTACCATCCTGTAGTGAGCATAAAAAAGCAATAGTCGTTTAGCTAAGTATTTTTATGAGTAATTAAAATTATTCAAATTTTGTATTTGTTGATCTCAGTTGAGGTCTGGATCAAATAAAAGTTGTACTTGTGTGTGTGTGTGTGAGAATATGAGCTGTTCATGGATGGCTCATGCATGAGACATGAGGAAGGAGGATTAAGTGCTGCTTATGCTGTGTGTACTCTGTGGGGTCCAGTGGAAGCAAGCTATTTACCTGGAGTCAAGTCTGCACAAGTAGCCGAATTAGTTGCATTGACAAGAGCCTGCAAATTTGGGAGAAGTTTGAAAGTAACCATATACACTGACAGACAGTATGGTTACAGTGTTGTGCATGAGTTTGGCCAACTATGGATGCAAAGGGAGTTTCTGACTTCTTCAGGTACTCCTATTAAAAATGGACATTATGTAAAAGACTTACTGGAATCAATTCAATTACCAAAAGAAGTGGCTGTGGTCAAGTGTGCTGCTCACCAATCTGGAAATGACCGAGTGACAGCAGGTAACCGATATGCTGACCAACTAGCCCAGCATTGTGCCAAACATAAGATGGCAATAAATAAGGAAATCGATGCACATGGAAACAGCTGCCAACTTATGTTGCTTGAAAGAGTGAAAACATGGGAAGAAGTGAGAGATTTGCAAAATGAGGCAGAAATTAAGGAAATGGAAGAGTGGGAGAAAATAGGATGTCGAAGAAGGCCTGAGGATGGTGTTATTGTTTACTTTGATGGGAGACCTGTGTTGCCAGATTGTATGCTTGCTCCTTTGGCTAGGATGTATCATGGAAGTACACACGTAGGTAGAGAACCGATTATAAGACAGTTCAGACAGAGTTGGTTCAATGCGAGGTTCAGGAATGTAGCAGAGAGTCTTTGCCAGAGGTGTATAACATGCCAAAGAATGAATCCTGGTAAAAGAACTGTAGTGTTGCCAGGAAAGATTGGAAAGGCAGAAGGTCCCATCATACGACTCCAGATTGATTTCATCCAATTACCCCCTTGTCGAGGACTGAAGTTCGTCCTAGTAATTGTTCCCCTGTTTTCAAAATGGGTGGAAGCCTACCCTACCCGCAGGAATGATGGCATCACTGTAGCTAAGTTACTACTGAGGGAACTCATACCACGTTTCGGTTTTCCAGTAATGATTGAATCAGACCGAGGGTCTCATTTTAATAATGAAATACTTTGTCTGATCTGTGAAGCATTCCAAATTGAGCAAAAGCTGCACTGTGCATACTGCCCAGAGGCCTCTGGAGTGGTAGAGCAACTGAATGACACAATCAAATCACGATTGGGAAAGATGTATGAATCTACCCGATTGAAGTGGCCTGATGCTTTACCTCTTGTTCTGATGGGACTCAGAAGCATTCCAGACAGAAACACAGGCTTGAGTCCTCATGAAATACTCATGGGAAGAGCAATGAGGCAGGCATGGGTACCAGGACACAAGCTGATAAATATATCTGATGATTTAGTGCTCGAGTACTGCAAAGAACTGGCTGACCAAGTGCGTTCTATCTCTCACCAGGTTGGGGAAGACTCTGTCACCAGACAATCAACTCCAGCACATGACCTGCATCCAGGTGACTGGGTAGTGATAAAAGAACATACTCGAGAATCTTGCCTAGCACCAAGGTGGGGAGAACCACATCAAGTGATATTGGTTACTATCACAGCTGTAAAGTGCAGGGTAATTCCAAACGGGATCCACGCAAGTCACACCAAGAGGGTGACTGAATCTGATGACGTAGGAGCTGAAGGTTATGCAGCTGGGGGGTCTCAAGAAGTTGATCTCAAAATAGTTGATGAAGAACAACCGAGGACCAGTCAAGATGAATGGATTCCAGTAAACTACATACCTGCAGATTATGTGAGAACCAGAAGTCAAACCTATCTAGGTACTCAGATAATAGAAATCCAAGTTAAAAGTGATTCTGAGGAGGACCAGATAAGGAAAGTTTGGTGTACTCAGACATTTGAAACTACAGCCAGTACTCCAGAGTCTGAGGAGGGAAAGATAGGGATTAGGGCGAAAGCTCAGGCAGAAGACAATCAAGATATCAAAATACCTGAGCAGGACCAGATAGGGGTAGAAAAACGTGTTCAGGAAGAAGGCGGCGAACAAAGTCAAAGTCAAATACAGAAAACTCCTGAATAGGGCCAAATTAGTATCCAGGCAGAAGAAACCAAAGTAAGCCCTGGACCCAGTCAGATAGAGCGGAATTTAGAAGTTGACAGAGAACAAGAAGTGCCACAACTAAACGAAAATAAAAGAGCATATGAAGAAAGTCAAAGCACAGAGCCAGCTAATAGACTCAGACAAGGAGATAAGTGGCCTGGTTTTGTCAAAAGACTGAAATTTCGTCTTAAAACAATAAATGAAGAACCAGAGCAAGTAAACGAAATATCAAGCCAAGCTGGACCATCCACAGAGTAACCCAGAAGGAAGAGTCCACGTTTGAAAAGACTGAATAACAAGTTTAAAGGCCCTGAGCGGACGTACGTCATACTTGAAGATTTCGAAAATCCAGAATTGAGTGATGACGAACTGATTGTTGATCAGACTGACAAAGAAGGGTGACCAACTTGAGAAAACAATCACAGGTTAAAAGTCTGTGAAAAGTTACAAAGAGGGGATAAAATCTCCTTAGTCGTAAGATGGAAGGTGCTTCTATTTACTGCGGCTTGGCACGTGGGGCTCCACTCTCCATCAGCTGTCCTGGCAGTCTTGCCGGCCGGCCTGCACCTTCATGGTTACCTGAACGCCTGGCCCCCATTTAATGGCATTTGGGACTTTGTTGCAGGATATTAAACTCATGGGCCTTGCACTGGAGTTTGGCAATGAAACAGCCATCTTCACACTACACAGTCACTCCCCCAAATAAAGTAGGGGTTGGTTCTCATTTATCAAGGCAAATCAAAACAAGGCAAGGCCTAAAGCAGGGATCATTTTTGACCCCATCTTTATTTAATCCGTTTCTCACTGATCTTACTCCTTCACTAAATGGAGTAAACTCTCGCTCACGCAAATTAGGGGGTTTCCAGCTATCAAATGTATTATGCACGTATGACCTAGTTCTTATAAGCAGAACCAAGGTCGGTTTACAGCATCTCTTTGATGCAACTCTTACCTACTCAGCAAGAGATGGGCTGACTATTAATAGGAAAAAAACATAAATACTAACAGTTCAAAAAAAAGGGCACAGAAGCACACTTGATCTATTGGACGTGAAAATATTGAATCAGTAGAAAGCTTCAAGCACCTTGGAATTTACTTCAATGGAATGGAGATTATAGTGACTTACTGGAGGAAATAAAGAGGAAAGGTAATGCATTGGCTTTTGGCCTGATGTCTTTATACAGCAAACTAAATGGTCCTATGCTCACATCTGGTTTGCAGGTGGGTCAATCTAAGATCCTCACCAATCTGACCTATTGAGTGAGGCGGTTAGGGGTCAGGATTGTGCCACCTTGAATAAAATTATACTTAAAATATACAAGTCAATCTGACACTGTCACTTCTGCGACGCAACCTAGGAAAGATTAAGTACCACTCCTGCTACAAGAGCATGAATACCCTGCAACCACTCTACTGTATACTGCCCAACGCTCGCTCCTTCTGCAAACATGCCACGGAAATCTAGGACATCATCACCACCCCCTCCAAGGACGTTGCCTTCATCTACGAAATGTGGTTCAACCTCTCTTCAAACCCCAACATCACCGCAGCCACTCCAGAAGATTACAAGATGATCACAGCAACCAACAAGGTGGAGGCATCACCATCATCTTCAGGAAAACCATCGGATGAACCATCACTAATGACAACTCCATGCCTCTTATGGAACACCTCAACTTTCTTCTACAAACTGATGTGTAGACCACTATAAGAGGCACCCTCACCTACAGACCCCTGGGGACCCCAAGCAACATTTTGTGATGCCATGCCCAACCTCATCGCCGCCATAGCAATTGACTCTCACCACTATGAACTCAACTTCCACATCGGCGACTCCAACAACGCAAACTCCATCACCCTCCTGGAGAACCTGAACAACATCAGCCTCACCCAACTGGTTTCTGAATCCACGCACAAAGCTGAACAAACACTTTTCACCGCCAGCAACAGAATCAAATTGAGCCACACCACAGAACTCACCTGGACTGACCATATCATTGTACACTTCACCATCACCGACGCCCAGCACACCATCACCAGGCGTCAGATCCCCCCACTGGAGCTGGAGCAAGGTCACCGAAACTCAGTGGTCACAAGCACTCACCACCTCCCAACCTGAGGCCTCAAGAGCCTCAACCAGGCTGTCCAGAACTTCGGTACCTTGATCACTGACAGCGCCAACAGTCACCCTCACTGAAACCTACAAAATTCAACATGACCTCCAAACATGCCAGCTGGTACACCCCAGAACTCAGGACCAATCAGGCACAACTGTCACCAACTGGAGAAACAATGGCGTGCCACTAAGACCCCCACCGACAGAGCAGGTCACAAATCAGCCCTAGGCAAATATCACCAGCACATCAAGGAAGCCAAGAAAGCATCCATCATCACCCACATCAACTCTCACGACCAACCACACAAAGGAACACTTTAAAATAGTGAAAGAATTCTCCAACCTAACAGCCATAGAGAAAACTATCCACCCCTCCCGAGAACTCTGCGACACCCGCTCAGACTACTTTCACAGCAAGATCACCAAAATCTGCAACAATTTCAACCTACAACCCGCCACCCTCAACCAACCAGCAAACACCAGCCAAACCATTACCACCTGGTGTCCACTCACCGCCCTGACCACCTTAGCCATCATGTCTTCCATCCACTCCGGTGCGCCCATCGACCACTGCCCCACCACTTCTACAACCTCACAATGAACCCAATCAGCATGCAACTCACCAGCATCCTCAACACCTCCATCTTCACAGCAACCTTTCCAGACAGATGGAAACACGCAGTCGTCAGACCCCTCCTATAGAAAGCCACTGCTGAGCCCAGCGATCTCAAAAATGATTGCCCGATCTCCCTGCTCCCCTACCTGGAAAGCCATCAACCAGCAGCTCACTGAATTCCTGGAACAAAACCGCATACTGGACACCTCACAATCGGGTTTCCGTGCAAACCACAGCACTGAGACTGCACTGATTGCCGCCACAGATGACATCATAACACTCTCCGGCCACGGAGAAACTGTGGCTCCTCTGATCGTCCTTGACCTCTCTGCAGCGTTTGACATAGTCTCCAATAACAGCCTCATCAACAGATTCTACAACATAGGCATACAGCAAGACGCCCTTCAGTGGATGGCCTCCTTCCTCACAGGACGCACACAGAGCATCCAACTGCCTCCCTTCACCTCTGCACTCAAAGACATCATAAGTGGCATACCACAAAGATCATCCCTCAGTTCCACCCTGTTCAACATTTACACAGCACTAAACTGATCGTCTCATTCACTGAGGACTCCTCCAATGCCAAAACCAACTTCTGCAACGCCATAACCAATGCAACTAGATTGATGAGAGACAACTGCTTCCAGCTCAACTCTGACAAAACTGAAGTACTGATCTTTGGGAAGAACACCTCCGCATGGGACCACAGCTGGTGGACTGCAGGACTTCAACCTACACCGACATCGACCGACCAGGCACTCAACCACAGCATCTTCCTTGACAGCCAGCTGACCATCAAATAACAAGTCAACACAGTTGCCTCCTCCTACTTCCACAAATTTTGCATGCTCTGCAGAATCTTCAGATGGATTCCAACCCACACCAGAAAGACCGTCACTCAGGCCCTCATCACCAGCCACCTCTACTACAGCAACAACCTTTATGCCGGCATCTGCACCCAGCTCCTCAGAGACCCCAGACCATACAGAAGGCTGCAGCCAGACTCAACCTGGACCTCCCCAAATGAACCCACATCGTCCCCCACCTGAGAGACCTCCACTGGCTCCCCATCCAGAAGAGATGCCAGTTCATGATCCTCTCACATGCCTACAAAGCCCTCCGTGACCTAGGACCTGCCTACATCAACCAGCGCCTGAACTTCCACCAACCCTCTAGACACCTGCGCTCCTCTTCTCTCGCACACACCCCCTGCATCCGTCGCATTGGTGGCCGCTCCTTCTCCCACATTGCTGTGAACACCTGGAACAACCTTCTCCTCCAGCTCCGTACAGCCCCTTAGCTGGTAGACTTCAGAAAGGTACTAAAGACCTGGCTCTTCGACAGAGACACAGTGCCCGGATGCCCCTAGGGGTGACAGTGTTGCACTTTACAAATGCTGGTTCATTGATTGATTGATTGACAAACAGTCTTTGGCTCAGAAGGCGGCCTTGCCAATTTGTTGTCATCGCCTAAGGATCGCACCAGTAGGGTCATTGAGCTGTTATCTTTGGCACAAACTGGAATTTTGGCCCAGCTCTCCGGCACAGACCTACTTACATCAGGCCTTGTGCTCTCTCAGCCAAACCAGTGCCTGTGACTCATTTTTAGGCCACCTGGAGTTAAAAAAACGAACCAAATCCAGCACACAGTTGCTATCAAAGCTTGAGGATAAAGACAGACTGTCCAAGCTCAGTCATGGGTGGATGACACTTCAAAATGACACCAGGCTAAAACCACATGGCTATCTAAGCAAAACATACAGTAAACAGGCCAAGGCACACTTCATGAAATTTAGGTTGGGAGTATTACTCCTATTAAGACATCATCCCCATTTAGAAGGAGGTCAGGGCACGACGCATGTCGGCTTTGCAAACAAGAGCTGGAGAACATTGTCCATGTCTTATGCCTGTGCCGCTTTGGCATGGTTGATCGACGTGAGCTCCTGTGCAGGAAGTGGTGAGATTGGGCATAGGGTCATGTAGGGAGGCAGTGTTGGCCTGTTTTGAACCAATGGACATTGGTCCGAACTGCGCAGTGGTCAAATTCTTATATAGATTTGATAACAAGTATGCAACCAAGGATCTACCTGAAGAGGGGGTGTAGGGAATTATTTTGAGCATTGTTCCTGATTTTCTTATGTACATCCACACCTGAAATCTTCTCAAACCTCCTCAATTTCCCACTGCACCCAATGGCCACAGTCATGTCTAAATTCCATAATGTCCATTGTGCAGGTTCCTAAGGAAGAAGCACTCACATTTTAACTTTAGGAATGCACCGCCTCAGACCTCTTAACAAGCACTTTGGACTTTCTTTTCTATAATGGTTGCTGCTTCCAAGCCCAGCACTCACTCTAGATTTCACCATAAGTATCTGCACACTAAATTTTATAAAACTATATTTTATAAATTAACGCTAGTACCATAAGTTTCATAATGCATTGTCTTAGTGCGCTCAAATGAGCATTTGTTCTTTCACCTTAAAATGGACTCTACTTTAATGGTCGCACTGCTTTCTTAGATTTTATCTTTCTTTGATCCTAAAATAGGCACTCACATTTTTAAACTAAACAGGGCACTGATCCCTTAAGGCTTACTCTACCTGTCCCCGCACCTGCCCTGGTACCTAAAATGAGCATCCACACTTTACCCCTTACTATGCCGAAGCACCTTTTTACGCAGTAGTATGTGCATAGGGAAAGGGGCACCCGAGGTCAGAAGATTGGGTTTTAATTGATTTTATTGCCATGAATGCTACTGAGACATTCAGTGTCAGAACCTCTCAAAAGAAAACAGACGGTCAGAGGCCACACACCAGCCCAGCCAAGAAGTTGAACACAGCGACTCTCTGCAACACAACAATCCCATAAATAAAAGAGCTTACTTTGCGCTCGCAGCATCGACGACTAGGCAAAGTGCTTTTATTTATTCATTTCTTTACTCTCAACGTTCCGTCGTCTGTCTCACTCCACTACCCCCCCACCCAGCCTGCCTCGCTGCCCTACAGCGTTACCTGTGCAAGCCGCCACTGTATTACACAAGTATCACTAAGACTGTAAGTACACAGTATGAACATCCCATTCTCCTTTGCAAGCCTTGCCAAATTCTGAATCATGATGAAATGGAAAATGCAAGTCTTTCAAGATCATAATGTTCTAGCGTCCTTCTTTAAATAGATATAGGACCATGAAATGGACATGATAGCACCCATATTATATTAGTTTGCCAGCTGTCAGCTGGCTGGATACTCAACAGGTCAGCTTGTTTTAGCTGTCATGTATCTAATGTTATATTATGGCAGCCTGGTGCTGAGCAGATGTGAGACTCGCCTCACCTACCGCAGTTGAAAGGGACTAATTAAAAAGCTAGGATATCCGCATCATGAAGAACTCAAGAAGTGAGGAGGAGGCTTTGATGTGTAATGGTAGGTAATTCCACACTTTAGGAGTGAAGTGGAAGAAAGTCAAACCACTTGGATATGTGCAAGAAGGAGTCCGACCGAGTGGAGATGTCTTGAGGGTTTGTGAAATGAGATACAGCTATTTAGATAGACTGGGCCAGTGTTCTGTATTTCCTTGAAGGTGTAAGTGAGGGGTTTGAACTTTGCAATTTTGTGCACAGTGAGCCAGTAGAGCTCCTTGAGGTGGGATGTGATGTGAGTGCTGAGGGTTCAGAGTGATACAAGCTGCCGAGTTCTGTAACAGTTTGTAGGCTTCTGATGAGTATTTTCCTGTCCCTGGCATAGAGGATATTCTTGTAGTTTAACTTTCTAGTGATGAGGGCTTAAGTAGCGGTTTTTCGGGTACTGGCCGGGTGCCATTTGAAGGTATTTCTCAGCATCTTCAGGTTGTGGAAGCAGAGTCTGTGATGGTGTTGACTTGGATGGTCATGTAGAGTTTGTTGTTGAAGATGACCTCGAGGTTCCTGGTGTGGGTGGTGGGTGTGTGTGTTCTGCAGTTCGTACTTAATGTTATTAACATGTACTGCTACCATATATTTGCCAGTTTGTGCACTTACTCTTGCCCTTAATCTGCCTAACGCTACTGTATGTGTACCCTTTAACTAACCATAACATAACATACTCAAGAGCTACTAAGTAACACTACCCTTAAATAGCCTAATCATAGTAGTTCTTGAGTATATTATAGTTACTTTGGTATAGTTTAACCCTCCCCTGAAAGGATTCATATTTTGTATAAGAAAAAAACTGAATTAAGAACCAAGCAAATAATTGAATAAGATAGAAGATGAAATCATAATCTTAAAAAAAAGCACCGAGAATCCAATAGTTTAACAGACTTTCTGAATAAAAAGAAATATGAGTACAACGAGATTATAAACTCGACAGCAAAGCAATGGATTGCCAAACAACACTCATCACCTAAATGACGGCAACAAAGCTGGGTAAATTCTTGGCAGATACCTAAAATACAGACAAAACAACAGTAGTATCCTAGGAATCAAGGACAAATCAGGCAAGAACACACACACCGACAAACATTATCAAAATATTTAAATCCTTCTATAAAGACCTTTAGAGTAAAAAGAATCCAATCATTAGTACATACTGCATAAACTTACTCGCACGTGATGTATTGCCAAAACCTACTGAGAACTAAATGAACAAGAAGTTGGTGAACCAATCGAAAATCTCAAAGCTGGGAAGGCTCTGGGGCCAAACAGGTTGACAGCTCAATTTTACAAGATATTTTAGGAAAACCTCAAAAAGTTCCTATTTGATCTACATCACTTACATGAGGGATCAGGCAAGATAAAGGGTTCAACTGTTCAAGCCATTAATACATTGACCTCTAAAGAAGGTAAGGACTAAAGCCTACCAAAATATTATACACCAATATCCTTAATACATCTGAACTGTATGGTCTATGCTAAGATCCTAACAAGAAGACCAAAGAGCCTCCTACTATCCATGACTGGACCACAACAGGCAGGTTTTATGAAAGGGATATTTTCAAAAGACAACATTATACTTTTCTGCCAAGTCTTATAGGCTGCAAAACTGTAAAATTCTCCAGTAGTAGCAGTTACCTGGATTCCAAAACAGCCATTGATAAAGTGACATGGCACTTTCTCAAGTTAGTCCCAGAGAAGTTGAATATTGGCACTAACTTTAAAGTGAGTATGGCATTATATTCTATTTCATCTGCTAGAGCTAACACTGCTGGTCTGTCTCTGTCGCATTCCCTTTGAAACACGGGACAAGACCGGATTGGCCTACTTTTACCAGCACTCTTCCTTTTTACTATAGACTCACTTCTTAAATCACTCATAATGAATCTCAATATCGCAGTTGTCACTTTCAATAACAACTTTCAAAACTGCTGTATATGTGGATGACCTACTTGTCTTATCTAAAATCATGGAATCATCCATTCAAGCAGTAATGGAAAGCATTGACCAATAAATCAAAGGCTCAGGCTACTCAATAGAAATTAATTGGAAGTAAAACTCCTCAACATCCTCTGTAACAACAGCATAAGTGACTTTGGCCTAAGCTGGCAACCAAACTTCATACAAAACTTGGTTTTGGGGTTCAATTATAAACTAGCAGAATCCATAACACATGATAAAATATTAACCATCCACAAAATATCTGTGATTTCAGATAGTGGGTCCACAAAGTTCATAACATGGGACAGGTTATAAGCTTTAAAAATGATAATTACTCCTATAGTCAACTGTCTCACTAGTGCGGAAACCATCAAACTGTCAGAGGATTTCTTCACGAGAGTTGACAATATACTAGACAAATTCCTCTGGAATGGGGAAAAATCTGTAAATATTGCTGAAATAACTGAGACTTCCAAAGGGCTGGGGTTGTAAACTTGACATTTAAAAATGGCCAATCTTCTTATTCAATCAAGGAACATGTTGGTTAAGTGATAGGAATACCCAACAACCTCCTTGGATATGTCTATAAAATGATTTACTGGGAACAATCTCTTTATGGTCAATCTTCACCACTTCAAAACTAAAGGTTGTCTACTCCAAGATGATATTCAAGAACTCCAAAGAGGCAAAACGTTAATGAGTAAACATAAAAATGCCAATATATGCACTCTGAGGCTAAATAACAAATCCAAAATAAAACAAATCTCTTTGCTGACTTTCCCTCCTTTGCCATACCACAAAACATATTCAAACTGAATACCACAGAATGTAATAATTTATTTTATAATAAAAGTGAATTTCTCAAAAACTGGGATTTGCCTCTGCTGCCTCAAATTTCTAATTCCCCAGAAATAGTCACATAGTTTCAAAATGTAATTCACTACTAAAACCAGTAGAATCTAGTCTACTGACTACCACACAAAAGAAATGGCCATCTGAATGGTCCAATATCTTCCCCACACAGACCTCACAGATTACATGCTAAAAGTATGGAACTTCTCATTCACCAAAACAATTATACCAAACCCTTCCCATACAAAACTGTTCTTTTGCCATAGAAGCTAACAGTCTTTACAAACATGTGATCAAAGATAATAACAAAGGCAGAAGCTGTCACTCTTAGATGGGCAACCTTGCCCATATGTGCATTGACTGCTCCTTCCAGGAAGTAGATATTTCTCTGCACTTACTACTCTGTGTGCTTTACAGCCTGTCTCTAATACAAGGTTGGGGTGGGTGAAAGCTACACTTTGTGCATACCCTCTAGACAGTCACAACACAGGAAGGATAGGTGTGTCGGACTACACATCTACATACATCTTCATTCTTGTGGCCTTGCCTTGGCAGGATGGAAGGGAGGGGCTAACACTTCACTTGAATAGACAGTGTCCTGTCCCCACACAAAGGACTGATTATCCCGCACAGATACCCTGACAAACAGGACTGGGTTGAACGGGATACTTGTGCACTTCAGAGAGCTGCTTTGAAGTCACACCCACATCAAAGGCACGCTTGGTATGCGTACTGGGTCTCTGAACCCCTAAAACCAAACACTACTGAACTTCTAACTGAAGGTCTGCTAGAAGAACTTCTGTGCTGCTCAAAGAACTCAACTGGACGGCTTATCTGGAATGCCTACTTTTCTCTACTGCTCTCTGACTCTGTTGAAGGAGAGCTGGACTCTGCCTTCACTCCAAGTGATCTCCAAGGGCTTGTTGGCTTGCCTCCTATTGATTGAGAGTCAGGCAACTCAAAGTCTGTACCCCTTCTCCTGTGCCTGACTCACTGAAAGTGGCTCAGATCCTTGCAAAATGGTCTGTAGCAGAACCGGCGGATCGACCCAGTTGCGGGTGAAAAATCAGTGCATGACATCGGAACCATCGCTTTGTCTTCCGAGACGGATGCATCGGACAGCATATCGCTACCACTGCAGCTCGGTGAGATCGACGAATCTCTCGACTGCGTGGCAGAATCCGGCACATCGCATGACACCTCTCGACTTCTGCACCTGTCTTCTGAACTGAAGCATAGCCTTCACTGCGTGGAGAAAATTGACTAATCTCACAGATCTCACTGTTTGCAACTGGGGCTTGAGTGGGTCGTGCAGCCAGCTGGTGCTCCATAACAGTCAGGTGAACTTTGACTTTGCCCTGGTAGAGCGTGACCTAAAGTAACCTTTTTAGCACTACCTGCTTCTAAGCGCTTTACTACAATTATTATTTTAAAATTCAATGTTTCAACTTCTATGCATTGGATTTTTTACGTGTTAGTCTTGTTTTGTTTATAAGATAACAACCTATTTTTATAAACCTGTGTGGTCTCTTTTTGTTGTGTATTCATTGTTTTACTGGGTGGGTGTTGCACAAATACTTTGCACACTGTCTCTTTAGATAAGCCTGACTGGTCTGTGCCAAGCTATCAGGTGGTGAGCCCAATTGTCTTTATTTAGTTTTGAGTTTTATATAGCGCTAGTTAGACCCAAAATATATCACAGGGCTTTATAGTTTATGAGAATAAAGTTTACTAGAAGTACATGTGGGGATATGTGTGGATCAAAAAGAGTTAGGGGAGGAAAAGTTATAGAACAATACATTAGGATGTGGCTAAAATAGTCACAAAAGTATAGAACAATTCAGCATTAAGGTAAAGGCACTAGAGACTGGGTAGAGTCTGAAAGAGTCAGGCAACCGTCTTGATGGATCCTGTTGATGTCGTTTGGATTTTTGGGAGATTTAGATCAGCTTGTGCATGTGTCGAACTAATGATTGAGCAGTAGAGTTCTGAGATCACGTTTGAAGAAAAAAAGGGGGTGCAACAGAGGTCGTTAGGAGGGGAGTTCCAGATCTTAGGAGCTTTTCCTGAGAAAGAGTGTGCCAGGGATGATTTCTTCTTTAGATTAAGAGGTATGAGAAGAAGAGAGTTGGGGCAAGACATAAAGAAGTAACTATAATGGCTGGTAGCACAAACACAGTCAACTTAAGGCGACTTAAATGGCCAAATGACTCATTAGAACAATTGCAACATTAAGTAAAAGAACAAATATTGGCGACCCGCACAAAGCGACAAAATAAAATAGATGATAGATGAAATTAACCTCAAATCTAATACCTTTGATGCCAACTGTACAAAGTCAAAACAAAAACCACCAGGTAAAATAATTTCCCATCCCCTTGAGTCCCTGAAACAAGAATTAAAGAAAGCGGTAAGGAAGTTAAAACCTATTACTCGTGATGAGCTGGTATGGAAAAAAGTCAGGCTATTACGGAAAGATAAAAAAAAATCATTGGCCGAAAAAAAAAAAGAAAGAAGAAATATTATGGGGCAATCTACTATATAGTGCAAAGCAAGTCAATTCAAGTAAATTATGGAATACAATAAACAAGCTGAATAGACCAAAGAATGTGCTGTCCTCTAACGTCAAGGAACATGATTGTGTCAATTTTCTGACTGAGACGTTTATGGGCGAACCCTTATCCATCTGCCATGTGGCCAGCACTACAGTTTACAAGCAGTGGACAGGATCGGATACAATAACTAATTCCCGTAAAGGACAAGATGCTGTGGGTTTACTTTCACCGCAGGTCATAAAATGCCAAAACATCCAGGGTCAAAGTTACAACCAATATAATAAGGAAGGGCAGAAAGGAAGGAGAGCCAAGACCTAACGGCATCCCACAGGTGATCTTCACACAGGACCCAGCGTTTTGGAATAACCAACTATAAGCTGTGTATTAAGAAATAGAGCTATTAAACTAAAAACCGCCAAGCTGGCAAGGCTCAATCATCTACCCAACCCATAAAGGAGGCGATAGAACAAGCCCAGCCAACTATAAGCTTATAGCGCTTCAAGACGTGGAAGTAAAGTACTATGCCTCACTGATCCATAAAGATTTGGTTGTCTGGTTCGACTCTAACAATATGATCCTGGCTAACCAAACAGGAGTCAGAAAAGGGATCGAAACTATCACTAACATACTATCACTATTGCTAGTCACAGAAAAGAGTAAACGTAACAAGCAAAAACAATATCTTTGCTTTATCAACCTGAAAGCGGCAATAGATAGCGTGGCTCTTAGTAATCTCTGGAGAAAATCTGGAAGGAGTATTGTTACTATACTCAAACATATGGATTAACCCCTTGTATGCTCATGGCATACATCTATCGGGTGCTCATGACGAGCTGAGCTCGTCATGGCCTGTGGAACGCTCAGGTGCTGGGAGAATTCCCCTGCTGTGCTGAGCGTTCCACGGGAGCCAATGCACCTGTGACGAGCTCAGCGCATCATGAGCACCCGAGAGGTGTCTGCCATGACGAGCTGAGCTCGTCATGAGCATGCGGGCGTGTGTGCGCCCCCTCGCTCCCCCAGAACAGCAGGGGAATAACACAAGCAGCAAAGGGGTTAAAGTTAAGCTGGGAGATGGCTCAAGACTGTCAAGAGAACTGATCACAAACAAAGACCTCAAACAGCCTGTCTAGGTCTCACCTTTTCAACAAGAAAACAAAACATCTGATGGCAATCACTTTGGTCAACTACCATCACTTGCTGATAAACCAACTTGGAACAATAGCAGGCCCATAGTATGCAGACTCTGTAGTGGAACCAAAGAGGACTTTATTAATGTATTTAGCATTTGCCCATACTTACAAAAAGCACGTGTCACTTTACTGAAAAAGTTTTTTAGCAAAAGGGACCAGGTCTTGTAAAATAGCAATTATACAAGCTTTGGACCCGTCAGATTCGCAGCTGAATTGCAAACTGATTAAATATTTTAAATTGTATGATCTCATGGTAAGAACAACACACCAGGAAACACTTTAAGAGAGAAAGGGGAAGACCCACTCCAGACGAAGAAAGACAATAAAAGCATTCTGGACTATAAGAAAATTTAATATTTAAGTGACTATAGTAGGAGGATGTTCGAGGACACTTGGTAAAAACAAAGGTCTGCCCCTAGGTACAGGCTAATAGTTTCAAATTGTAACCAGATTAACTATGTATTAAGCTTATTTGCACATTTTGTATTGATCTTAGAAGATAAATGGATGCATTATATTTTTTTTTTGTTGATGATTATAAAACAATGTTTTATTCTGAGGTGTTATTAATTGTACTATGTGTAACTATGTGTAACTATGCTTAAATTGTTACGGTTTTAATTAACTAAACAATAAAATGTACTTACTTACTGCTTACTTCCAGTTAGGAGCCTAGAAGCCACATTGAGAACTGCTCTTTTGGGCGCTGGGTAACATTTTGGAGTTTCTGTGAGGTTGGCATGGCCATTGTCAAGTTCTAGGACTAGTGATTGCACTACCATCTTAAGATCATTAAGGGAAATAAACTCTATTAGAACATTGGAATGTTTGGAGCTCCATTGAAAACAATGGAGTGCTCTGGGCTTAGAATGGCTGGTATAAGCCTGGAGCTCCAACATTCCAATGTTTCTTTGTTCACAGCTCTGGCTGTGAACAAAGGCTTCAAGGAACCTGAGGGGATTCCAATCCCCTCACGCTCCCTAAAGGCTTTATTTTTTTTGTTAGAACATTCTGTCCTCTAGTGACAGAATGTTCTAATAGCCTTATAGCCCTTCGTAGATGGGCTATACCGCTATTAAAGTCCCTCTCCCTTGTTAAAGGCCCTCGCCTTCGGCTCGGGGCCTTTAACGCTGGAGAGGGCCTTTAATAGCCGGTATAGCCCTCTACGGCGGGCTATAAGGCTATATGATTTTCTTGAGATGCTTTAGTGTGTAGAACGCTCCTTTAGTGTGTATCTAGCTTGCCCCGACTAAGAATGTGGCTTCTGCTTGGACAGGGTGCATATATTTGCCAACCAGAACCCCAATTTCTAACAGTTATACTTCTGTTTCAAATAATCTTCTCCTAAACTGCTTGTATTTGACCAGAAGAATAGCACCATGCTCAACAAAGTAAACTTTATGCAATGGTGTATACTCTCAAATATTTTTAGAAAATCAACCCCTTCCTCATCCTCTTTTTTACATCAACTCCAAAAGTCACTGTTTTTACAAAAGGGTATATTTCTATGTAGAAGGAATTGGTGTTACCTACCATTGGAAATCAAGTACATGTGCCCAAAACATTTGAAATACAGATTTCACTACCATCTAAAGAATATAGGGGCAGAATTACAATGAAAGTAACTCGGTGCGGAACGTAAGCCATTTAGCTGCGCCGCACTGAGTCACTTTCAAAGCACAGGAATGCGACATATTTACAACAATATGTCGCATCTGCGCTGGCACACAAACTGCAGCCATGTCTGACACAGGCACCCTTGCACCAGGATGCAAGAATGCCTGCGTCGTGGGGAGTATGTTTTTGTGCAGGAAGGGGCACCTTCCTGCACAAAAACAATCACTACAGGCATTTTCCTCTTTCAATGTGTGCTGTAGAATGCTGCATGCATTGATAGAGGAATATACAAGGAGAAATGAAAACATTCCTCCCCGTTGGGCCTCCCTAGGCCTCCCCTAGGGAGGCTTAGAATTTGCACGCAATTCTAGATTCACGATTCCTTGTAAATCTGGAAATGTGTCTCGTTCCATGGGTGTTGTGTGGGGACACCCACAGCACCACCCATGGAACGCCCCTTTCACACAAAGTGCTGCGTGCAAAGGGGTCATATTTCAAGGACAGGAAAAGCCACACACGGTGACTTTTCCTGTCCTTGTAAATATGTAGCAGTAAGAGACGCCACCAGTACGTCACAAAAAGTAATGTACTTGTGGCGCAGGGGGCCTGTAAATCTGCCCCCAAGAGTATTGAGATGGAGATAATACACATCATCTCTGAATGAACCACAAGTTTAGTGCAAAACGACATGGTTAAATGCTAGTTCACAAATGTAGCCCTTCAGCTTTGGCACTCAGTTTATAAAAACACGGGCCATATTATTCTCAAGAACATTATCGCCACTTTAGCGGCAGGAAACTGCGCTATGGTCGTCTACAGTAGGCCAATAAGGGGGGCATATTAAAATAATACAGTTTTGAGAAACCTTTTGAATTGAAGGTGACCAGGGCATTGCCGCAGATAGGTAGGCAGCTGGTTCCATCAGAAAGGGGCTAGGTGAGAGAAAGCTTTCCCAACCATCCGCGATTTTTTGAACCGAGGAACAAGGAGAAGATATTTAGTTCCTGATCGGAGTGACCGATCGGTGGTTGAATTTCCTTGCAAGATAGCTGGGGCCCCTGCCATTGAAGGCCTTGTGAACAATGCAACAAATTTTGAACTTGATTAATTTGCGGCTTAGTTCCAATGCCTGGATGAGAGTTTTACAATTAGACAAGGGGAGAAAAGGGAAGACTTGCTGTAATAGTCCAAGCACATGAAAACAGGGGCCAGCAGTGTTGGTAACATGTTCTTTCATGGTCAGTGCCTGGTATAGGCATACGCCAAGGTTCTTGACTACAGTCTTAGGTTCAGGGGGGTCACCTTAATCCAGCGGTCACCAATCTGGTGATCACAAGAGTGGTGCATCTCGGAACAGCATAATCCCTGCATTAAGCTGAAGGAAACTGCTCCTCATCCAGTTTGATATGGTTAGCATACCTTCCGGGTAGGTGGCCTGGGCCTTAGGAGTGGATTTATTAAACGAGAATAAAAGCTGAGTATCATCAGCGTATGAGATGGGTGTGAAACCAATGTCCTAAGTTGGTCTGCCAGGGAAGCAACATAAATGTTGAACAAAGTGGAGCTAAGTCAAGACCCCTGGGGTACTCCCTTGGTCAGATCCATGTTTTTTTAGCGAAAAGGACCTAGGTTGATGGTCTGGGAGCTGGGGGATAGAAAGCTCGCCATCCACGGGAGCGCCGAGTCTCGGAGACCAGTTTCCTTCAGTCTTCTGAGCAAGATCTGATGGGAGACTGTGTTGAATGCGGCAGAGAGGTCAAGCAGAACGAGTAATAGTGATTTTCCGCTGCCCAGGGATAGCCTAATGTTGTCAGTGACAGAAATCAGGGCTGACTCAGTGCTGTACCTAGGCCTAAATCCAGATTGGGAAGGATCAAGGCATCCCGTAGACTCAACATGGTCAGACAGATGTTTATTCATGTGTTTTTCTAGTAACTTGCCCAGGAGGGGTAGTAGAAAAATAGGCCGGAAGTTGGGCTAGGATAGGAATGACTTGTGCCATCTTTCATTCAGTGGGGAGATGTCCCTCTCTCATTGAGAGATTGAGGAGTGAGCAGATGGGCGCAGAAAGTTGTTTGGAAAGTCAAGTAGACATTTTTGCTGGGATGATATCCAGGGGGGAGCCTGATTTTACTGTAAGTAACAATGATTCCACGTCATCATGATTAAGGGAGGGAACATTTTCCAGCAGCTGCGCCTTAGTAAGGGTGGGTGTATTATAAGTTTTAGGAGCCTGCTGAGAGCTCCCAGCTGAGGTGATTCTGTCATAGATCACCTACATTTTCGGTGTAAAATGCATTGCTATTTTATCACAGAGTGCTTGAGAGGGAGACTCCTCATTGTTGCAAGCCTTTGGGTTGGTGAAGGATTTGAGGATTTGGTAAAAGACTTTAGCGGCATTCCCTGCCTGATCAAGCTGTAGTGCGATATGGGCTCTTTGCGCAATTTTTATGTTTTTATGATATTGGCTCAAAGCGCTCTTGTATCTCTCTTTATCCTTTCGATCATGGGATCGGCGACAGCGCCTTTCCAGAGTTTTGCACCACCGTTTTTCTGTCCTAAGGTCGGGCGAGAACCAGACTGTCTGGGGGTGCTAGGCCGTGCTAGAGTGCTGCTTCGGAGGAGCAAGGTACTCTCTGGCCGTTTTTACAGAGGAATTCTAATGGGCCAGACATTCCTCTACATTATCAGACTCCATATTCCACAGAGTGAGAAAAGCATCCTGAAAAAGATCCGGGGTGATTTTATGCCATTGTCAACGGAGGTAATAGGAGGTCGGTTGGAGAGCCTTGTAAGCCCTGGGGCCCTAAATGTGGAAGTCAAATAATGCATGATCCGCCTAGATCAGCGGACAGGGAAGTTCACAAAGAATATTGGGTGAATTAGCGACGATAAGATCAAGTGTATGTCCTGCTGCATGTATCGGCCCGTCGTTGATGTTAACTAATTCTAGAGATGCTAGATCTGCCAAGAGCACCGAGGCATCTAGATTAGTGGTACACTCACTGTGTACATTAAAATCTCCCAGAAATAGAAAGTTCCTGGTTGAAATGATGTGGGGAGCTATCAATTCCATAGGTTGGAGTGAAAGGTCCAAGAGGGGGCCAGGGGGCCGATAAACTAGGGCCCTTTTCCAGCTGTATTCTAAATATCCATCTTTTTGTTGCAACGTTGCTCAAGTAAAGATACTTTGATGCGCTCGTTATGGACAATGGCTATCCCTCCCCCACTTTGGGCTGTCTATCCAATCTTTGGATGCAGTAGCCCTCTGAGAGTGCCACTGTAATGGCAGGGACGGAAATGGGTTTGAGTCAGGTTTCCGTCAGGAATCTTATATCCGGTTTCTTAGAGGTAAATTGATCCCCTACTTCTACAGTATGTTTTGGCAGGGATCCAACATTACTTAGGAAACCTTTCCAGCTGTTGCTAGAATTGTAACGAGGATTCCCTAAAACAGTTTGGGAATGGGTAACTGCATTGGGAGGGTAATGTCCCTTGCCATGATGAGAGCCACTAGAATCTCTGAACTTATGTTCCGGTTTAAGGCTTTGGAGCTGACAGAATTTACATGAAAAGGGCCCCTCCGTAGCTGGAAGTGTCCTGACAATATCCCATGAATGATACGAGCATAGGAATGGCAAGGCTCGTCTAATATCAAGTAATTTCCAAATTGAGTAGGTTAGTTTCTGACTCATACCCGGATTTGGTCTGGAACGGGCCGGGATCCTGGCTCCTGGCAACAGCTGGATGCGGACGGGCACGGACGGGCTGGCCTTTGGCGTGCCTTCGGCGCACCAGCAGCGCGTCCGATGCGCGTCGTGCCAGGCATCTGGTTTTATGAAGGCGGTTAGGCAGCTATACCGCTATTCCCTGACTGTTTCCCTCCACGCAAACCGGAAGAGACCGCAGTGAACCGGGGAGCAGAGTGGAGCAATAGGGAAGCGGCCCAACAATGAGGGAAGAAACAAATGGACAGGTATGTGGCGTTTCCAAGTTTAAAGATTTTAAGTTTAGGAGCAAACAATTTTAAAATCAAAATCTTAAAAATGAGCGTCAGCCTTACTGTAGCGCGTCCGATGTGCTTCGCACAGGCATCCGGTTTTATGGAGGGGGTTAGGCAGCTAGACCGCTAAGCTCCCTCTCAGCACCGAAGTAGCCCCTGACTGTCTCCCTCCACGCAAACGGGAAGAGCCCACGGTGGACCCGGGAGCAGAGCGGAGCTATAGGGAAGCGGCCCAACAGTGGGGGAAGAAACAAGTGGACAGGTATGTGGGGTATCCAAGTTAAAAGATTTTAAAATTAGGAGCAAACAATTTAAAAAATAAATCTTAAAAATGAACGTCAGCCTTACTGTAGCGCATCCGATGTGCTTCACACAGGCATCCGGTTTTATGGAGGGGGTTAGGCAGCTAGACCGCTAATCTCCCATCACACCAGACCTAAAACTTTTAAAATGGCTACCGTTTGAAGCACAGATCGAATTGAAGATAGCCAGCATGACTCAAAAGGGCCTTCATCATAACATACCCATCTATTTGGCCGACAAACACAAACTGTGTGGTGGCTGTTGTTCCTTAAGAAGCACTAACTCCCTACTGTTGAAAACTATGAAGTTAAATAAAAAGAAAACTTACAACCGCTCCTTCTCCGCTCTAGCCCCAAAAATATGGAATGCACTACATCCGGAAATCATATCAAACCCCCCCCCTGAATCGGCTGGTCAGCTTATTATATAACTCTCTTTTCTTGCCATTCATTCTTGCTTGCATTGTTCCCATTTATGTTTGATTATTTGTTTGTTTTATAGCTCACATTTTTCCCGTTCATGCATGGCTTGTTTGCTTTTATATACAGTGCTCTTATACCCTCACGGGTCATGTTTGCACTATATAAAACTCCTCAAACAAACAAAAGGGTGAAGGATGTACTCAAGAAGCCAGCGGGGGCTCCTCCACTATGGCGGAGGAGCATCGCCCTCCCTGCCAGCACTTCAAAAATGTGAAAAATATAACGATAGTAAAATGGGTTTAAAACCTGTTCTATCATCGTTTTATTTTTCTTGTGCCGAGGGTTGGGGTCGGGGTAAGGGTGGTGACAGGCTGGGTGGGGAGTGCTGGGAACTGCCTTCACTGGGCATGTGGGTTTGACCGGTTGTCCCAGGCCAGCCAAACCCACATGCACAGTGAAGCTCTCTCCAACCAAGCTTCATTGCTGAGTAGAAGAGAGAGCAGGCACAGACTCCCAGTCTGTCCTGTAGCGCATATCCTTGGGGCTCAGACCAATCCTGAAGCTGCTCTCGCATGAAGTAGTCTCTGTCTGCCTGTAGTAAAGAGGAACACAAGTGTTGTCTCCGTCCCAAGCCACCCCTATTTTTATTTATTTATTTATTTATTTTATGCGTTTTTATATAGCGCGGAGTTTACCCGAAGGTGTCAGAGCGCTTCACAGTAGGAACAGAACTGATACATGAGGAGAAACATTACAAATGAACAAATTACAAAAGCAAACGTTAAGTTACATGAGGCAAAAATGACAATTGTGAGCAAACAAAATACAAGAGGTTGAAAACGGTGCATTACAGGAGGAAAAAGTGACATGTGTGCAGGTTACAAAAGCGTACAAAGTACAAATAGAGGTATAATACTGCAATACATGGCAGACACTCAAGCACAAGAATAAACGTTACGTAGGCAATGGTGGCACTTGTGCAAGTATCTAAAGCAAACAAAATGTAAGAGGTAGCAAACCGTGTGTTACAAGAGAAAAGTGACGTGTGCATATTACAAACGAGTACCAAACACAGGTAGAAGGATAATACTGCAATAACTGGTAGAACACACTGGGAAGGCACTTCCATAGTCATGGAGAAAAGGATTCTCTATAATGGAGGGTCTTCCTTCAGATAATAGAGAGGGTCTGAATTACATTTGGAAGTGTCTTTGAAGGAGGAGAACTTTGAGGTCAGTTTTGAAGGCCTGGGGGGAGGTGGTGGTCCGGAGCTGAGGCGGAAGTGAGTTCCAGATTCTCACCGCGTTGCCTGAAAAGGATTGGGCCATCGATCTTTCCTTCTTGAAAGTGGGAGGTTCAAGCAGTAAATTTTCCGCATTACGTGATGGTCTAGAGCCTCCAGAGAGTTTCCGTTTGTTCGCCAGGTAGCAAGGAGAGGAGGAGTGCAAGGCTTTGTGGGTGATACAGGCAGTCTTGTAGATAGATCTTGCCTCGATGTGAAGCCAGCGGAGGGTGGATAGCATGGGTGTGATATGGTCGCTTCTTTTGCCCCATAAATGAAGCGAGCTGCTGAAAGGAGATTAGATTTAAGGGGGGACAGGTGGGATTTGGGGAGGCCAGTGAGAAGAGAATTGCAGTAGTCCAGTCTGTAGAGGACCAGCGATTGGACCAGGGTTTTAAGGTCTTGCCCCGGGAAGAAGCGACGAATTCCCCAAAGAAGGCGCAGTTGGTATCGAACAGACTTTGTAATGGAGTTGATGTGGGAGATTAGATTGAGTTTTTTGTCGAGTATGACACCCAGGGATTTTGCGCTGTCAACAATTATGGGTTTATTGTTAAGTAGATTCATCTGATCCATCCATGATTGAACCGGGGGAGGAGAGAGTGAGAAGGAGAGGAGGAGGAATTCAGTTTTGGAGGGATTCAGAATCAGTTGATGTGTTGACATCCAGTTTTGAATGGAGTCCAGAGTAGAGCTTAGGACGGAGAGATCGTGAGTGGAGGCAACCTTGAGGTAGATTTGAGTGTCGTCTGCGTAGAGATGATAGTGGACCCCGGATTTACTTAGGAGATCTCCCAGTGGTTCTGAATAGAGATTGAACAGTGTGGGTGCAAGTATAGAGCCTTGAGGAACACCTTGACCTACCGCAGACGGAGGTGAAAGACTGTTCGCTATTTTGATGATTTGGGATCTATCAAAGAGGAAGGAAGCAAACCATTTAAGCACTGTGCCCTCCATGCCCATTCTCTGTTGAAGAGTGTTGAGGAGAGTGTTGTGATTGACAGTGTCAAAGGCTGCAGAAAGGTCAAGGAGAATTAGAAGACATGACCCTCCCGAATCGAGTATCCGCAGCCTGTCATCAATCACTTGCAGCAGGGCTGTTTCAGTGCTGCTGTTTTGGATGAAGCCGGACTGAAAATTGTCAAGAAGGTCATTGTCCTTGATATGACAAGAGAGTTGTTTTGCTACACATCTTTCTGTGATCTTTGCAAGAAAGGGTAGGATAGTGATGGGGCGGATGCTGTTGAGGTCATTCGCATCAGCAGTGGGTTTTTTAAGCAGAGTGGTGACCTGTCCAGTTTTAAAGGGGACAGGAAGGGAGCCTTGACAGAGGGAGAGGTTGACTAGAGTGGTTCAATAGGGAAGCGAATGGGTATAGAAGTCAATGGCAATGGCACTAGGTATGGGGTCAAGAGAATGGTTGGAGGGCTTTGTTTCGCGGATGCAATTGAGGAGGGCATCTTCAGAGATGGGGTCAAAGTTCTGCCAAATGGCTAGTGATTTGCGCTCCTCAGGAGGGATAGGATGAGCGGCCTGATTCACCAGTGATTTCACTTTTTCGTCTAAAAATACAGCGAAATCCGCTGCTTTCTTTGTAGAATCCTCCAGCTTGGAGGTTGGGGGAGAACAGTTCGTATTCTTGATGAGATCAAATAGTTTTTTGGGTCTATTTTTGGCTGAATCAAGGAGGGTTCTGAAGTGCGTCGCTTTCCCAAGGAAGATGTGCTTGTGGTACTTGGATCTTGCTGAACGAAGCGTGGTCAAATCATCGGTGGAGGGCGCTTGCCTCCATTGTTTCTCCAGGAGTCTTAGTTCCCCGATACGGACCACTCCTGCAAAAAGCTGAAAGATTTTGACAATGAAGGGTGAATATTTTTTAATTCGGGGAGCTTCGATTCAAAGACTTCGACGAGCAAGGAAGAGTTATTGCGGTTCCTAGTAATGGCTGAATATTATGCCAATTTTATATGAGGTTTTACAGAAAACAGTATGAGAATGAGAAATGTATTAAACAAAGATGTTGAATTTATTTGGTAAAAAGTATGTGAGAATGAATTTTAGGGACATTAAATGAAACTTGTGACTACTAAAAAGTGAATGTGGCTGCCTTAAAAGGTCCATCCAGTGAATGATGTCACAATGCATCTCAAAATCCGAACTGACGTCATCAAAGAAACATAGTTTGTGATTGTTAGAGATGCATGGCTGTGTAAAGATAAACTTTTGTCCCTACACTGGATGGCCCCTTTAATGAAATCATCATAAAAGCACCCATTTATACTTAAGCCTCGTTTGTTTCAGCCATATCCTATTAAAGTATCAAAATAGAGGCAAAGAAAAAGTGGCATAAACAGCGCAGATAAAAGGAAATGAAGATAATATGATGATGCATGAGCTAAACCTTTAACACAAGCTTTGTCTAGCATGCCCCACTATACGGGTTGACTGCACTGGGATTCAGCATTTCAGGTGACTCAAATAGCTCTCAGTGCCCTTTCCATATTCATTGGTGTCTGTGAAGATAACTGGCGTAGTTCAGATTATGTGACTGGATTTCTTAATGCAGGTATGCATTGTGTCACCCAAAGTATATATAAATAGTATATCATCAGGACTAACATATAAAAAGCAAACACAAGTAAATTATACTTCATTTGTGGCTACGCAAGCGGTTGATGCACAGCCTTCCTATAGGTACTGTACACCCAACTAAATATCTTTAAAATGCTTCTTATAAAACGCTAACCGCAGTGGCAAAAGGCTTGAATAAGGAATATAAAAAAGAAATTAAACTGAGGCAAATTAATTATTAATCAGCTATAGTACAGGCAAAATACTATTAGAATAATAGTGCATTTAGATACAGTTCTTTTAATTCCTTAAAGCATTATACACTCCATCTCCAAATCCCACTGGAGTCCCTACCTGCTTTTGGTGCAATGAACAGCAGACCTTTATTTGCAATTAAAAATGAAAAAGATGCAATCGAAAATCAGTAACCACCAGTGCATTCAAAGAGAGGCTGTTTACACTTAAATGAACCAATTAGGCTGAAGTATACATATGAGTCACTACCGCTCACCACCAATGACATGCACTGCCCCTGCACCTTTCAGACATGCCCCAATTCTGACTCAATAAAGCAACTTTGCATTACCTCCTCGTCAGCCCTCCCCGTCCCAGTCCTAACTACATAAGCATAGCTCCTCCCACCAGAAACTCCCAAGCAACTCAAAACCCATCCCTTTCCTCCAGGCCACACCCACACCCTGAGGCTTATAGCCATGTGACCCGCCAGCCCACTTCCTGTTTGGTTTTTCTGCTGATTACTTCTGGAAGAAAGACTTCGTCGTGAGAGGTGCTGATTGAAAATTCCTCTTTTCGGGTAAGCGTGTTACGGTCCGCTGGGCGGCCGTATTGTTCCCCTGTGTGCCTGTCTTTTGACCATGGGTATGTTGGAGTCCCTGCTTTAAAGGGACAGTGGGATTGGGTGGGGTCCGGACTGCCTGTTGTTTGGTGGTGACTTCCTGCTGGGGATTCCCCACTTCTGGGTCCGTTCTCTGATTTAGCGGGAACACCCGGGGAGGGAGGGGAGGTGTGTTGGGCGCAGCTGGCTTTTTTTGTGCACATAGGGTGTGGCAGATTAGCTCCTCCTCGGAGGTCTTCTGTGCGGTGTTAGGCTCAGTTGCTTTGGTGTCTGAGCTGCCCCGCTGTTACTTTATGGTGTCTCCTACCTGATGGGGACAACGGGGGCATTGGAGTGTTGCTGTGGGCTGAGTGAGAGGTCCGGTGTGGCTCCTCTTGTTGGCAGCTGGGTCCCCTCTTGATAGGGGAGTTCCAGTAGATTTGTGTGGACTACGGGGGTTTCCTGGTTTTCCCAGCTGCGTGCTGCCTATATCCTTGGGTTTACGATCTCTAACCGAGGGAGGGGTGATGTGTTTAGAGCCTGGGGTGTTGGTCTGTCATGTGTTTGTTCCTGACGCGGTTGGTGTACCTTACCTGGTGGTGCTCGGTTCCGGTTGTGCCGCAGTCATTATGGCTGGTGCCAGATTCAGTCCGGGGTTTTGAGGCTTGCTACGGGGTCTCCGGTTGGACAGTTTTTGGGGCCGTCCTCCATTCCAGGAGTGGCTATGGGTCATGTGGTTACACTGATGGGCCCTTGAGGGCTTGGTTGATTAGTCACTGTATTTAAAGAGGTTGGAGTTCTGCTTTACTGTGTTCATTAGGAGGGGGGAGGTTATGGTGTCAGTGGACTTGGATGTGATGAAGAGGGGGTGGTGGTTGCGGGTTCTTCCACGGCTCCTTCCCTGGCTGAGGTGCAGAAGATGATTGAGGCTGCAGTGGCTGCTGCTTCTTTGGCTCGTGATCCCAAGGGGCCTAAGAGCCGGAAATTGGGGGCCTCAGCAGACATTGATCCGGATGTGGATTCGGATGAGGACTTGAAGGGTCGGTTTGTCCAGGTAGATGGCCTTCACGGTGTTCTGCAAAATGTTTGGGACAATTTGGGGTTCCCTAGTGTGAGAAAGTGCCATCTTTCCTGCATAGGTATGCCCCCACTTTTTGCTGAATTGCTGATGTGCTTTGACTGAGGGTGCCCTGGGCTCCTGCCAACCAGGTGCCCAGGGAATGTGTTCTTTCCCTAAAACTGTGTTGAAACAAAAACCCATTTGGCATCTCTGGCCACCTGTCAGCTCCTAGTAAATGCTACCCTAGGTACCCAGGGCATGGTGACCAGAGAAGACCCCTAAGGGCTGCAGCACTTATTGTACCACCCTTAGAGGCCCTGTACCCTGACACCCACACACTACCTTTGCAGGCTGAGTGTCTAAGTACAGAACTAAACAGAGAGTCGACATGGCACACATCCCTGTGTGCCATGCTCACAAGCTTACTGCCCTGGCATCCATCAGTCACCCCTCTAGCTAGGTGTCCTATGCCAGTGGTGTGGGCACTTGTGTATGAGCCTTGTGCCCCTACAGTACCCAAGGTCATTACTGGGCACTGTAAGTGCAGTGCTGCCATTAAGAGTATGTGGTGCTGGGAGGTTGTCATTACGAACTCCACAGCACCATGATGGCTTCAGTGAAGACTGAGAATTTTGATATCAAACTTCTCAGCACATTAAACCTGCACTGATGCCAGTGTGGGATTTAATGTAAAATGCACTACAGAGGGCATCTTAGAGATGCCCCCTGAAAACTAACCAACTCCCAGTGTCCTGTCTGTCTGGCTACCGAGGCTGCCACCACCAGACATGTTTCTGAACCCCTGGGTCAAGAGCCTACCACTCTTGGGGGCCTGGAATAATGAACATCCTGGGACGAGGTGCCAAGCCTCCTCCCCCAGGATGGACAGGGGAAGCTTCAAAGGCATACCCGCTTTGTGAGCTTCTCCAGGCCACTTGCTGTACTCAGCAACTGGCCCCCACTGGTTCTGACTCCCACTCTGGTGGGAAGAACGGCGGGAAACCATAAGTGAGGAAATGGGGTGTGCCTGCCTTTGCCAACCCCACCCCTCAGGTGGGAGAGGCGAGGTGAAGCACGACTTTAGGCTCCGGCCATCTTGAAGATGGGGAGCCCTGCCCAATCACATCTAGGCTCCTGCCCCCCTCCCACAGGACAGTAGCAGTTTAGGGGGTGTACCCACCCCAGGGCAGGGACCCATTGGTCCCTGCCCATACCCTACTTGTAACGCCCCTAAATTTAGTATTATGGGGAACCCTGAACCTTGCTTCCTCAGATCCCGATTGAAACAAGAAGAAGAACAAGAAACAAGAAGACCTGCTGTGCAGCTGCTAACAAGAGGACAACACCAACTGACGTGGCCCAAGAACCCTACAGGCATGTTGATCCTTGAACCTGCTCCTGCGAAACTCCGGCGTCTCCTGCGGGCAGCAACCTTGAAAACCATGGAGGACCTGCCTGCCTTGAACCTTCCAAAAGACTAGGACTCCCACGAGCAGTGGTTCTGCTCAAACAGCAATACCCCTGGTGCCAGCCAGGAACTGCAAATCCAGCCCACTGAGCCCGGCCTGTGCCTGAGTGAACCAAGACCACGAGGATGTCCTCCCGGTGACTGTGACCCGATGTCCAGTGTCCAAAGACCCTCCTCGATGACCCAGATGACGCCTGCAGCCTCAGAACCAGGGACCTCTCCAACCGCGACCAGCTGAGGGTAAGATTTCCCGACGCCAAAGGACACCCCTTCACCCGGCACCCCATGGCCCCCTGTGCCTTCCTTTGGGGTACCTACCTCTTCTCCAAGATCCCAACTTACCTCTCGAAGTAGTGGTTGCACCTGAAGAATATCCGTCCCTGAGCCTGCAGCCTTTGTTCACTTTTTAACTTTCCCATTGGATAACATTGAGCGCCCGACGGCTCAAAAGCACCTTGCACCCAGCCACCTGAGTGCCGCTGGAAGTGCAACTACTACCCTACTCCCCCACTTGCCCTGAGTAAGGGACCAGGAGCTCAGCTCCCACAGCCGCCTGGCCTGCTTGCTTGCAGCCACCAACCAAAAACCCCCTACCCTCCATTGGATTGCATTGGGCATACTCTCTCTGCAGCCGGCACTGGGAGACCCCTGAGTCTATGCCCAGAACCTTAACTCCAACAGTAGAGTACTTACCTAAAAGCCAGTAACTCACTTCCTTCCATAGGTTAACATTGACTGGTTTCACTTGAAATTTCTTCTAAGTTTTGAAACTTTAAAATATTCATCTAAAATCAGCCGAATAACGAATTTCGAATTACTCACCTGTGACCAGGAGAGAAGCCAGTACTGTATCTTTTAGCCCAGTACTGAACCAAAAAAGTAATCCTAACTGTACTTACCAGTAACCTGAATTTTCTTCCATAGGAAACCATTGACTGTTTTTCTGTGAAATTTCTTCCAAGTGTTGATTTTTACAAACTACAAATATTCTTTAAAAATCGTACCAACTACCAAAACGTAATTACTTACTTGTCTTAGGTAGAGGTCCCAGTACTGAACTTAGGAGTCCAGTACTGGATTACAAAAGTAACGAGAACCTACTTTACCTGTGACTTGAATTTCCTCCCATAGGATAACATTGCTTGGTTTTCACTGAAAAGTTTCTGTCAACTTTGAAAATACATTTATATTCTTTAACCCCTTGGGCGCGGCCGCGATTCTGCGCCTGTGCGGCAGAATCGCGAGTGGGCGGGTTTATGACGGCCCCCAGCCGTCATCAGCATACGAGCCCCATGATGCATGACGGCTGGGGGCCGTCATCAGCATCGAAGGGGTTAAAAATCACTACTGTAACCAAAACGCTTTTACTTAACTGTTTACAGCTCATGTCCCGGGACTGAATCTAGGATCCAGTCCTGTGGTTAGAAAAGTAATCTATAAAGTGCCGCTCACAGAGGGTTGCTGGCCTGAAGGGACGACGTGGGACCTGTGCGCTTTGCTAGCGCTTGTAAATCCGAGTGGGGCTACTTCAGGGGAAAGACTGCTGCACACGCCGAGGGACTGCGAGGACCAGCAGTCTCTGTGCTCACCAGCTGCTGCCTCTTCCCTCGGCGTTCCCGCCCCCCTGCCTGGACATTCATTTACCTATCGCGGCCCCCGCTCCGCGGGAGCCGCTCACAGAGGGTTGCTGGCCTGAAGGGACGACGTGGGACCTGTGCGCTTTGCTAGCGCTTGTAAATCCGAGTGGGGCTACTTCAGGGGAAAGACTGCTGCACACGCCGAGGGACTGCGAGGACCAGCAGTCTCTGTGCTCACCAGCTGCTGCCTCTTCCCTCGGCGTTCCCGCCCCCCTGCCTGGACATTCATTTACCTATCGCGGCCCCCGCTCCGCGGGTGCCGCTCACAGAGGGTTGCTGGCCTGAAGGGATGACGTGGGACCTGTGCGCTTTGCTAGCGCTTGTAAATCCGAGTGGGGCTACTTCAGGGGAAAGACTGCTGCACACGCCGAGGGACTGCGAGGACCAGCAGTCTCTGTGCTCACCAGCTGCTGCCTCTTCCCTCGGCGTTCCCGCCCCCCTGCCTGGACATTCATTTACCTATCGCGGCCCCCGCTCCGCGGGTGCCGCTCACAGAGGGTTGCTGGCCTGAAGGGACGACGTGGGACCTGTGCGCTTTGCTAGCGCTTGTAAATCCGAGTGGGGCTACTTCAGGGGAAAGACTGCTGCACACGCCGAGGGACTGCGAGGACCAGCAGTCTCTGTGCTCACCAGCTGCTGCCTCTTCCCTCGGCGTTCCCACCCCTCTGCCTGGAGTGTTTTAAACCTAGCTAAGCCCGGGCAAAGGGCGGGCCCTCCACGGCCCTCAAAGGCCGGAAAAGGACGGGACGGGCCACCCCCCTTGGTTTGCCACATTCTTGGTATACTAAAAAATAGGTAAAGACCCCCTGTAAGTATTTTGTGTTCCTATTAGTGGACTCTTTTACATATTAAGGCCCTACATTCCTATACCATCATGACCACCAAGGTGGACCATTTTACCTACGAAGACAGCAGTGGGCAAACGTGCTCCCTGTTAGATGAGCTGAACCTCATTTGCAAAACCACATATGCCTCATTAGAAACTCCTCTTTTGCCCAAAAATGTGAGTTTACTCTCACACAAGGCTACACTTCTAGACTCATCCATATTTGTTAATAAATCCTGCAGTCCGAATCCACAAAGCAATGAGTCCCCTCAGATCCCATCCACAATAAGGAAAAATATCGATGTCATTAAAGGTGGTAATAATCCTAAAATTCTAAAACTGTGTCCATCCACTGTAAACTCCCCAATGATTTCTCCGCTGGTGGAGTTTTCAGAAGCCATAGCACCCTCTTCCCAACTGCAAATTATCCCCATTATCGAACAACTGCTTAGTTCCATGATAGCACCCTTACTAGAAAAAATGAACTTGTTAGGGGAACGCCTTTCCGTGATAGAGAAAGCCATTTCCTTAAACCCGTTGGCTGGCAAACACAGTGTTACACCCAATCGCCCTAAGACTTCTCCTATACATCTAGGCTCAATACCATCTGTGCTAGATAAAAGGCATCAAACAAAACCCACTGGCCCTACTGCCTCAGGGCAACAAACACCTAAATTCCCCACTAAACTTTCCCCCCCACAGCTGACCACACCGAGAGTAGGTCATAATAAAATTAATTCTATTCATTTACCTCCGGAAGCGGCCCCATACGTGTGCATTCTTGCGGGTGTACCTTCTCTCCCACCGGGAAAAATTGAGAGACAATATGATTTAGTCAATAAAACTAAATTCTGGCTCTCAAAAAACAGACCATTGCCTCCTAGGCTATATGGAGTAATAAGGAGTGTTAGAAGGGTTGGTTGGCTGGGCTCTCTTCCCAAAGACACTGCGGGGGACCTGGTACTCGTGAGATTTAGGGACCGAAACATAGTACCTTATTTGAAAACTTGCCCGCCTCGAGTAAGAGATGGCCCAATATCAATATGGGACCTACATGACTTTTACCCCATAATCCCGGGCTTTCCCGTCTGAATATTTGGACATATAACAAAGGCTATTCATGAACTCTTGTGTTTAAACCACGAACTCCTTTGATACTGCTATAACCTTGTAGTGGAAAATAACTTTTTATGTCAGGGACCCTTCCTTACTGTTCTCTAGTCATTTAAAATGTTTTTATATGGATTGTAAATTGTATTTATCATGAACTTTTATGGTTTTGTTTTTCAAAAGCCGAATAAAGTATATTTGATTTGATTTGATTTGAATCTATAAAGTAATCAACTGCATTTATGTAGAAAAACTCATTGAGCTCAATGTTAAATTGTGTTTGAAATTGTGTCGTCTATTGCAACCACTGTAGCTATTGAACTTACAAAGCCTATTGCCTTTTTGCAAAGTAATTACCTAAAGTCACTCATATTGAGAAAAGTATATTTTGATACGAGTTGGTTCTAAAATAAAACAACTATATCTTTTTATATAAAACAACTAGCAGCCTGTCCCGACGTTGTCCGGGTATGAATTGCTGCCGGTATATTGTTTTGTAGGATTTAGTTTTGATAGCATTTCTTATCTGTGACAGGCCTGTGAAACGCTCCGATTCACAGTGCACTGCTGATGCACTTAAGAGTGTGGGTTCAGTAGTGTGTGAACTCTAGTTTCCCTACTTTATTTTTCCTTGCAATATTATATAGCGCGAACTCGACAACATGGCATCAGCACAATTTACATTACAGAAGAACACATTCATTAGTGGTAAGCACCGGGAGACAAAGCGATTTGCCTGGAATCACAGGATGTTGAGCTGATGCCGAGATTCGAACGTAGCTCCCCAGCTCTAAAGTTTGCAATTCTAGAAATTGTGCCGGGAGGTGTGTCTAAAAGTGTATGTCGGTGCTGGCCATCAATGAGAGAGACCTGTGCATTTTTCAAATCGGTGGTGAAAAAATATGAGTATGTTGCTGGAGATGTGGGCCGCCGTGCCACCAATGTACTTACCGGGGAGGGTAAACACCCATTATTCTGCAACTTTCTTTCTGCATACCATCACTCCGCATACTTTCATTACGAAAGTACCATGACTCCGCAATGCCATTATAACGCATGGCATTACATTTTATATGCTTTTACCACGTATACATTTACAACGAAATTCGTTGTAAATGCATGAATGGAAAAAGCATGGTTTTTTTAATGTTTGGATAAGGTAAGTATGGGTATAGGGGTATAAATTTTGGGGTACTGAGGTATATGTTTTGGGGTGTTTGGGTATTTTAAGTGTTCAGATATAGGGCCAGATGTAGGTCGCCAATTACCGGTCGGTAACGGTCGATTTCGGCCGTTACCGACCGGTAATTGGTTTTTGAGATGTAGGGGGCCCGAATTTTACCGAATCAGTAAATTTACAGATTCAGTAAACTTACCGATTCGGTAAAATACCGAATCGGTATATGTACCGATTCAGTAAATCCAGATGTAGCTGGCACCTCAAAGAGTGCCACAGGCCCTTTAGGAGTCGGTATTTACCACCCAATCCTATTGGGTGGTAAAATACCGAATTCCAGTGTACATGCACATCTGTGCATGTACACCTATGCCATGTGACACACAGACATGCCCTTAGGGCATGTATGTGTGCAACATGGCACACAAGCCTGCAATTGGGGTGCTACAGGGTGTCAAAGTGACACCCCGTTCCCCCTGCCAGGATTCGGTATTTACCGATTCGGTAAATACCGAATCAGTATTTCCCATTGATTCCTATGGGCTTCAAGGCCCATAGGAATGAATGGGAAATACCGATTCTGTATTTACCGAATCGGTAAATACCGAATCTTACAGAATCGGTAATTGCAAAAGAAAAATTACCTACATCTGCCTACTTCCAATTTACCTACTCTTAAATACCGATTCGGTATGATTCGGTATTTAAGAGTAGGTAAATCGGAATTACCTACATCTGGCCCATAGTTTTGGGTTATAGGGTACAGGGGTAGTTTTAGGGTTTAGGGATAGGTATGGGGTTTGGGGTACAGGGGTATTTTTAGGGTTCAGGGCTAGGTTTGGGTTTTGAGGTATAGGGGTATTTTAGGGTTATGGGGTAGGTTTGGGTTTCGGGGTACAGGGGTATTTTAAGGGTTCAGGGCTAGGTTTGGGTTTTGGGGTACAGGGGTATTTTTAGGGTTCAGGGCTAGGTTTGGGTTTTGGGGTACAGGGGTATTTTACGGTTCAGGGGTAGGTTTGGGTTTTGGGGTACAGGGTTATTTTTATGGTTCAGGGCTAGGTTTGGGTTTTGGGGTACAAGGGTATTTTTAGGGTTCAGGGGTAGATTTGGGTTTTGGGGTACAGGGATATTTTAAGGGTTCAGGGTTAGGTTTAGGTTTTGGGGTACAGTGGTATTTTAGGGTTCAGGGGTAGGTTTGGGTTTCGTTGTAAATGCATGAATGGAAAAAGCATGGTTTTTTTAATGTTTGGATAAGGTAAGTATGGGTATAGGGGTATAAATTTTGGGGTACTGAGGTATATGTTTTGGGGTGTTTGGGTATTTTAAGTGTTCAGATATAGGGCCAGATGTAGGTCGCCAATTACCGGTCGGTAACGGTCGATTTCGGCCGTTACCGACCGGTAATTGGTTTTTGAGATGTAGGGGGCCCGAATTTTACCGAATCAGTAAATTTACAGATTCAGTAAACTTACCGATTCGGTAAAATACCGAATCGGTATATGTACCGATTCAGTAAATCCAGATGTAGCTGGCACCTCAAAGAGTGCCACAGGCCCTTTAGGAGTCGGTATTTACCACCCAATCCTATTGGGAGGTAAAATACCGAATTCCAGTGTACATGCACATCTGTGCATGTACACCTATGCCATGTGACACACAGACATGCCCTTAGGGCATGTATGTGTGCAACATGGCACACAAGCCTGCAATTGGGGTCCTACAGGGTGTCAAAGTGACACCCCGTTCCCCCTGCCAGGATTCGGTATTTACCGATTCGGTAAATACCGAATCAGTATTTCCCATTGATTCCTATGGGCTTCAAGGCCCATAGGAATGAATGGGAAATACCGATTCGGTATTTACCGAATCGGTAAATACCGAATCTTACAGAATCGGTAATTGCAAAAGAAAAATTACCTACATCTGCCTACTTCCAATTTACCTACTCTTAAATACCGATTCGGTATGATTCGGTATTTAAGAGTAGGTAAATCGGAATTACCTACATCTGGCCCATAGTTTTGGGTTATAGGGTACAGGGGTAGTTTTAGGGTTTAGGGATAGGTATGGGTTTTGGGGTACAGGGGTATTTTTAGGGTTCAGGGCTAGGTTTGGGTTTTGAGGTATAGGGGTATTTTAGGGTTATGGGGTAGGTTTGGGTTTCGGGGTACAGGGGTATTTTAAGGGTTCAGGGCTAGGTTTGGGTTTTGGGGTACAGGGGTATTTTTAGGGTTCAGGGCTAGGTTTGGGTTTTGGGGTACAGGGGTATTTTACGGTTCAGGGGTAGGTTTGGGTTTTGGGGTACAGGGTTATTTTTATGGTTCAGGGCTAGGTTTGGGTTTTGGGGTACAAGGGTATTTTTAGGGTTCAGGGGTAGATTTGGGTTTTGGGGTACAAGGATATTTTAAGGGTTCAGGGTTAGGTTTAGGTTTTGGGGTACAGGGGTATTTTAGGGTTCAGGGGTAGGTTTGGGTTTTGAGGTATAGGGGTATTTTTAGGGTTCAGGGGTAGGTTTGGGTTTTGGGGTATAGGGGTATTTTTAGGGTTCAGGACTAGGTTTGGGTTTTGAGGTATAGGGGTATTTTTAGGGTTCATGGGTAGGTTTGGGTTTTGGGGTACAGGGGTATTTTAAGGGTCTAAGGCTAGGTTTGGGTTTTGGGGTACAGGGGTATTTTTAGGGTTCAGGGCTAGGTTTGGGGTTTGGGGTACAGGGGTATTTTAGGGTTCAGGGGTAGGTTTGGGTTTTGGGGTACAGGGGTATTTAAGGGTTCAGAGGTAGGTTTGGGATTTGGGGTACAGGGTTATTTTTATGGTTCAGGGCTAGGTTTGGGTTTTGGGGTACAGGGGTATTTTTAGGGTTCGGGGTAGATTTGGGTTTTGGGGTACAGGGGTATTTTAAGGGTTCAGGGCTAGGTTTGGGTTTTGGGGTACAGGGGTATTTAGGGTTCAGGGGTAGGTTTGGGTTTTGGGGTACAGGGGTATTTTTAGGGTTCATGGCTAGGTTTGGGTTTTGGGGTACATGGGTATTTTTAGGGCTCGGGGGTACGTTTGGGTTTTGAGGTACAGGGGTATTTATAGGGTTCAGGGCTAGGTTTGGGTTTTCGGGTACAGGGGTATTTTTAGGGTTTAGGGATAGGTTTGGGTTTTGGGGTACAGGGTATATTTATAGGGTTAAGATGGGTTAGTGTTTAAGGGTGTTGGGGCATTTTAAGGAGTACGGGTGGGTTATGATTATGGGGGCAGGGATATTTAAAGGGAGCAGGGTGGACACCCGGAGCTGGAATGTACAGAACCTGGGAAGAAAAAACAATGAAATATTTGGCACAACCCTCGCTTTTTTTTCCCCGTAATCCCGCGCCCCGCACACGCCCACAGCACACGATATGAGACATGGCATGAAGGGCGGAACGTAAAAACAACAGTTGATGGACAGAATGCAGAACAATGTCAAACATTCCCGCCAGTACAGAGATCTGGGCTTAAATCCATCGTTTTTTTGCACTCCACACCACCCCAGTTCAGACATGGCCATATGCAAATCAGCCTTGACCTTGTGCCTCATGGGAACAGTCCAGCCTGAACTGCCAAGCCATGGCTTTCCTGGAGCGGAATTGCGCATCCTAGGACTGGTTTCTGTCTCTCAGCCATCTTAGGCAAGGATAGCTTGACTCCAGTGGAGTGGAGAGCATGGGACTCATGTCTGAGCATACCCATCCCACTCGGGGTGACAAATGCAAAAACAATAGTTGATGGACAGAATGCAGAACAATGTCATACATTCACCCCAGTACAGCGATCTGGGCGTACATCCATAGTTTTTTTTGCACTCCACACCACCCCAGTTCAGACATGGCCATATGCAAATCAGCCTTGACCCTGTGCCTCATGGGAACAGTCCAGGCCGAAGGGTGGAACTACCACACGCCCCCAGCGTTTGTCACGCCCCCAGCACACGCCCACAGCACAACGCAGACACGCCCACAAGGGACTACTTTGCTGGCACGGTTCTTTTACCGTTTAAATGTATATGGTGGGCGTCTGCATAGCCTATGTCCTTCTGCTGCAACTGCCCTTTCCAACGCTGTATTGGGTGTTGTGATTGGTGCTGTGGTTCCTGAGATTACCCGCCTCAAAGGTATGGGCTCTCTCTTTATTATATTAGTATGGATAGTATGGATTGGCCTAGAGTTCAGTTCTTGAGTGTGTACAACAAATGCTTTACACTGTCCTCTGATACTGCCTTATGGCTCGACCAGGCTACCACTTTAGAGAGTAAGGTTATATCCAACTTTAACCTCTGCCATACCTCTGGAGACTGGGGACTCTATGCACAATGTACCTTACTTTGGTCCAGTATATATAAAGAGCCACTTTCTTAACCTAGTCCCTAGGAGGGTGGAGAGTTAGAAGACTTTTTTGCCAATTACCAGAAGAAGGAGCCTGAAAACCTCCCTCTTCATAAGTCTGTGAGTAATGGGCTGGAGGGGGAGTGGAAGGATGTTGACATACATGCCTTTCCCCGGTTTCTGGAGAAGAGGTATCCTTTGCTAGCAGTGGTTCGCTGAGGAATTTCTGGCTGGGGCAAAGGTGGATTCCCTGCTGGCTGGTATGGCGTCCCAGAGCCTGGTGGTCTCTAAGGATGCAGTTCCTTCAGATCCTGGGGACAAGAGGATTGAGGGGGCCTTATAGCGGTCTTTTGCTGCCTTTAATCTTGCGGTTCGGTCTGCCCCTTACACCAGCTATCTGCTTCAGTCGCTTCTCAAGGATTGCCAGGGTATTTCTGAGCAGCTCTTGCAGGATGAGGATCCCTCGGACTCTTTGTCCATGTTGGAGCAGCAGTTGCATTTCCTGGCTGATTTGTCCTTTGATTCCCTTAGTGCTGCGGTGGCAGCGTCTGGGGCCTCTGTGGCTGCTCGGAGGCAGTTGTGGCTTAACAATTGGAAAGCAGAGGCCGCGCAAAAGGCTGCAGTGATGAAGCTTCCCTTCACGGGCTCTAAGCTGTTTGGGGAGCTGTTAGGAATCAGGCTCCAGATAGCGTAGCCGGAGTTCAGGAACCTTAGTGCATGGCCAATGCTTTCATAGTCTACTAGAGTCAGTAATTTTTTGACGATCCCTAAGGCGCATATTAGGCCATCTCCCCAGTCAGCCGATGCTTGGCTTACTGATTTCATGTTTTGGTGACCAAGCCCCCTACCTTGTCAGTCGAGTTCCTGTTTTGCTTCCTGATAACCCGTGATTTTCTCGGCAGCTCCGTCGAGATACCCCTCCCGCATTCCTGCTACTTGAGACTTTGTTAAGGTAGTTTTCCTTGCCTTCCGACCCCCTTTTTTTTGTTTTGGTTTAAGGGTCGTCCCGCTTTTTGCCCCGTTCTATTGCTTTTCGACTTTGGTAAAATGGCGCCGCTCCTTATCCCATCGAAGTCGGCTCGTTCATCGCTTTGTCTTGCCTCCCCCTGAGTAGTTGCGAGTACACGGCTGCTCCGCTCCATTACCCCTCACGGAGCTGGTTAGTGTTCCCCACCCTGTGTGCTTCAGTACGTGTGCCTCGCTGCTCCGTTCCACTGTCCCTCACGGAGCCGGTCAGCGGGCCACACTTTGTTTTTTGCTTTCCTATTTGCGTGCGTGCCGCTGCTCCGCTTCAGTGCCTCTCTCGGAGCCGGTCAGCGGACCACGCCCTTTATATTCTATTTTTTGCTTTGCATGTGTACTGCTGCTCTGCTCTTCTGCCTACAGAGCCGGCCAGCGTACCATGTTGCTTATCCTTTCCCCTTCCTAGTGTGTAGAGGCGTTCTGCTCTGCTGCCTCTTTTTTTTTTTTTTTGTCCTCATTTGCCTTACCCTCAATATGGGAGATACCAACCACCTTGCGAGTCCTTGACTTTGGAGTGAGGCTTTTTTTCCTTTCTCTTGTGCCAGGACACGAGTTGTTGTATTGGTGGCAGAGAGGTCCCAAATCAAGAGGGCCTTGTGCTGACTCCATCTAGGTATATTTCAACCTGTAGGACCAATATCGTAACGAGGCTAGACCCGGTCCAAGGAGTATTCATGGCATAATCATAGGACCCGGGGAAAAAAACCAAAAAAAAACGGAATACTATCTCCACTTGATCAACAGATCCCAAAAAGCCAAGTTACGTTTGCTACATGATCTATTGAGGGGAACACCAAAAACCTACCTTTGCCACGCCAGCGGGCCAGAGCCGTGAGGGGAACGGCGGCAGCAGCAGGACGCCGGGAGGCAGCCCGGTCGAGCGGACCACACTCCCCAGCAGCCCCTGGGGCGGCAGCGCGCCTGTGACGTGCTAAGAGCGCCCGGAGGCGCCTGTAAAAGTCTGACCCCCCGGGAGCCCAGGGGGGAACACCAAAAACCTACCTTTGCCATGCCAGCGGGCCAGAGCCGTGAGGGGAGCGGCGGCAGCAGCAGGACGCCGGGAGGCAGCCCGGTCGAGCGGACCACACTCCCCAGCAGCCCCTGGGGCGGCAGCGCGCCCGTGACGTGCTAAGAGCGCCCGGAGGCGCCTGTAAAAGGCTGACCCCCCGGGAGCCCAGGGGGGAACACCAAAAACCTACCTTTGCCACGCCAGCGGGCCAGAGCCGTGAGGGGAACGGCGGCAGCAGCAGGACGCCGGGAGGCAGCCCGGTCGAGCGGACCACACTCCCCAGCAGCCCCTGGGGCGGCAGCGTGCCCGTGACGTTCTAAGAGCGCCCGGAGGCGCCTGTAAAAGGCTGACACCCCCATTCGCCCCGCGAGTCGCGCGCGGGAGCGTCCGGGAGAAGCCCGGGACAAGGGCGGGACAGTCTTTGGCAGTCGTTGGCAGGAGGAGGCAGGGCAGGGCCAGAGACTCTGCCCCTCGCAATGGGAAAACGCAAGCTAATAACGATTGGTGGTGAAGGTAAGAAGGCTAAAGTCCCTAAGAAATCAGAGACCATTATTTCATACCTGACATCTGCAGTAGGGGCATTAAACGATGAAATTGCTAGTGCGGAAAAAGAACTGGGCCTTGTCCACTCGGATACAGAGAGGAGGAATTTAATAGACACAGTGGTTCCTGAGCATGTTACACACATCCCCCTGGAACCCATTATAGAAGTCGCGACTTCTACTGCCTCCCCTGCTCCCAGGGCCATTACCCCTCCACATGCCCTGGATAGCGATACTGTACATGTGGTTTCTACTGTAAACACGCGACATAAGGCTAAAAACTTACGAGGGAAGAAGTCACATGAAGTACATGGCGCTAAAGCGGATAAACAGACATTCCAGGCCCTTCAGGACAATTTGGTTGAGGTAGTGGAGGGCTTAATCGAATCCCGTTTGGAACCTTTACTTGTGAATTTGGCCAAAGACATTGTGGACACTCTCAAATCATGTGTAGATAACATTATGAAAAAATGTGAAAGGATTGACAAATATCTCACGGACCCTAATATACATTGCCCACGCTGTCAGCCCCACATTAGTAGCAGAGTGGCATGTGAACACGAGGCGAGGGTTATAACATCAACTGCGGCTTTATCTAGTTCACAAATGGAAGTGCACAGCTCGCAACATTTATCTGCATCCTCGTCACTTGATAAAAATATTGATTTAGCACGGGGGACCCATTTAGTAGGGGTCGAGGAGATGGGGAGGGCAGATACGTTACCTACCCCTAGACCACAGGTGCACCCCCCCAGTAAGCCCATATATAGACTGAGCCGCCCAGTGGATCTCCCCCCAGAGGCAGCAAGCCTAGTTGTCATCCTAACAGGGATTCCGCGCATTAAACCACAACAGAGGGAATCCGATTTAGATTTGCTAAATAGAACTAGGAGATGGTGTGGCCAGTTCAACAGTGGCAGTCTGGATGTGGGTAAACATATTATAGCGGCACGAAGGGTAGATTGGGTAGGGCGGAGGCCTAAATGCATTGCTGGAGATTGCGTGGTCGTTAACTTTGATACACCCAACATTGCAGATTCCCTACTTTGGGATGGTTCTGACCTAGGGAGTGGAGGTATCAGACCACTCCCTTTAGGGTACTTTTATCCTCCCCCCTCCTACCTTCAACCCAAAACAAACCTCCCTTATGTCCCAGTCCCCTTAGGCAGTGTGAAGAGACAGGGAGTGAAGACTCATGTATCCTATCAAACCCAGCAGGCATTATTGCGGGTAAGGCCAAATAGTGCTCTAGTAATAGCATCCGAAGTAGAGCATACCCCCAGTCATGGGCCAGGGATCACACTCAGCAATAGGTTCCATCCTCTTTTAAACACTTCTACGCTAGATACAAATGATTGACAACCACCCATTGTCTCACCATCTCGGGTTGTCACTTCAGTAGCTAGTGGTCGCCATGTCACTGCAATGAGCTGGAACATTGCTGGGCTAAAGAAGAAAGTCTCTGATGAAAGATGGTTAAATCTAATCACACAATATGATATCCTGGGTTTCCAGGAAACTTGGGATTCCAGTGGGGATTTCTTCATGGATGGGTATCGGAGTTTTTCTACTAAAGCCACCCCTGGGGAGGGCGGCAGACATAAGGGGGGCCTGTATATATTTATTTCCTTAAAATTGCGGGGTTCTGCACGGAAAATAGCGTTTTCATCTGATAATATACTAGGTATAGAGTGGGCAAGACCAGATTCCCCCTTAATTTTGATAATCAACTTCTATAACGCACCTGATAGAGATAGATGCTGTTCACATTTGAGTTCTCTAACTTCTTTTTTAATATCATATAAGTCACAGCAATCTGCTTTATTCGAAACCCTGTTATTGGGAGATTTTAATGTTCATCCGTGTAATTGGGGATGTCAGAATAAGGAGCTATTGGGCCCACCAGGAGCTCTCAGTACTCATTTTGAGCACACTCCACAGGGGGCGGATTTGGAGAACTTATTAGCAAACCAAAACCTGTACGAGGCACACGGGTCATGGGAGGACGTAAGAACACCAACCTTTGTTGGCAGAGATGCTAGCACGGTCATCGACTATATCTTTATTACACCAGGGTTAATCGACATAGTGGTATCTTACGAAGTGATTCCCTCCCCCTTTAGTGATCACAACCCAGTGGTCCTGCTCCTGAACATGGGCCTCAACAGCGTCACCCAGGTTGAGCGTCTGGGGGGTCGCAGTGATACCCTTGTCCCTAAGGACCAGGGACGCAGACTAAAATGGGCAAAGGTGGTGCCGGATTCTTTTATGAATAACCTTGTACAGAACTCCCAAGACGACATGTCAATTTGCATGGATAGTACATCTGAGGGTAGTGTCATCATTAGTTCTTTCTCCACTATTTGTTTTAACATTAATAAGGAATTAACTTGCACTAAGAAGCAGGTTGATCTCTCCACCCCAAGATGGTTTGATAAAGAATGCTCAAGGACACATAAGGATTTACTCCAAGCCCTAAAACAACAGCCAAGAAATAAAGACCTTGTGGCTGGGCTTAGGAAAAAATATAGACAGGCGATTGAAAAGCGGAAAAAGTCTATTAAAAGTGAGGCTTGGGATAGTCTAATATCGACCAATATCTTGAAGGATAGCTCCAAATTTTGGATGGTCATTAACCATCCTTATTTTTCTACATCAACCAATACTGTCATGGACTGTGTAATCTCTGAAGATCAATGGGTTGACCATTTTAGTAAGATCTACAAGAGTGATATGCTCCCAGCACCCAGTAGGTCCCATCAGCCCACGACAGAAGCCCCCCCGGTTGTTTTCAATGAAGTGGAGGTCAACAAGGCAATAGTTGAGATGACCAAACACAAGGCTCCAGGACCCGACGGTGTTCCGGCAGACTTATACAGCTCGAGTCCACTCCTTTGGGCCAAAATACTTACTAACGTTTTTAATGCAACGGTTACAGCGGGGTTCCCTGAATCCTGGGCCACCTCAACTATCGTCCCAATATATAAGAAGGGGCCAAGAAACGATCCGTCCTGTTACAGGCCGATATCGTTAATTGACTCCGCTGTCAAGATTCTCGGTAGAGTTATCTTGTCTAGACTGAGCAACATCACTAAAGAGAAGGGGGTGCTCTCGGAACTCCAGTATGGTTTCCGTGAGAAACGGGGCACAATTGATCAGTGCCTGAATTTACATATACTGGTTAGCAAATATACTGTGGCAAAAGAGGGTCATATATACCTTGCATTTATGGACCTTTCTTCGGCCTTTGACTTGGTCAATAGGACTAAGCATGGGCGGATTTTGCGGATCCACGATTCACGAATTTGCGGATTCACGGATCGTGGATCCGCAAAATCCGCGGATTATGCGGATCGGCGGATTTGGGGGCGGGGCTTCCTCGAGTGTGTGGGCGGGGCCAAACGGACGGGGCTTCCATGCGAGCGCGCATGCCGCTTGTGTGTATAATAGGTCAGAGACCGATCAGAGCAGCAGATTAAGAGACAGAAGCTCGGGCGGGGCCAAACGGACGGGGCTTCCATGCGAGCGCACATGGCGCTTGTGTGTATAAAAGGTCAGAGACCGATCAGAGCAGCAGATTAAGAGACAGACTCGTGCTCGACACACCTGCCCAGCCTCCACAACGCTCACGATTATTTTTGGGCTGATGAATGAGTCACTGAATTTAAGCTTCAACTAGGGCACATGCGTTATTGATATCTGCAAGTGTTTCCTGTTGAGGTTTATTTTTTGTGCCAGGACCGTCGTGCCAGAATGAACCCTGCCCTTCATATTTATTCAAGAAGACACCACCGTTTTTCCCCATGTAAATAATTTACGATGGCGCCGGCAAGCTGCCAGCGCCATCCTGCAAAAGTTACTTAATTAGCTTCAACAGGAAGCTCCAACTGATAAAATAAAGCAGGCGCTCGAGCCCCTGCTTTATCTTATCTGTTAGAGCTTCCTGTTGAAGCTAATTAAGTAACCATTTGAGGATGGCGCTGGCAGCTTGCCGGCGCCATCGTAAATTAGGCATTAGGCTTGAACTTTTGACCGCAAAATCCGCTCCGATCGCGGATTGCGGATTTTCGGTGAATTCGCGAGAGTTCGCGGACCGCGGATTCACCGAAAATCCGCAAAATCTGCGATCGGAGCGGATTTTGTGCTCATGCTTAAATAGGACCAAGTTATGGGCCATTTTAGCTGGGATAGGGTTTGATCCTCCTCTTATAGATTTTTTGGCGGCCCTTCATGAAGACTTATCAGCTTCCATTAGAATAACCCAGGATGGCAATACCACTAGACCCTTTAAATCCAGAAGAGGAGTGAGGCAAGGCTGCATTTTAGCCCCACTCCTATTCACCTTGTACATCAACTCTTTGGATAAAGCACTGGAGGGGTCCACACTTGACATCCCGTACGTGGGGGGGGGCGCAGTGCCTGTTCTGCTATACGCAGACGATGCGGTCCTCCTCGCTCGTACGGGAGTGGGGCTACAAAAGCTTCTGGATGCATTTGGTGATTTTATGGCGAAACTCGACCTCCTGATCAATAATAAAAAATCTCATGTTATGGTGGCCGGGAGGCGGCAAAGGCTAAAAAAACTAAAAAGTTTTAGTTGTTGTGGTGAGGGGGTCTCAAGGGTACAGGTCTTCACTTACCTGGGTGTGATCTTTGAGGAGAAGGGCTCATGGAAACCGCAGGTGTGCGCTAAGTCACTTGCCGTAACCCGCTCAACCTCAGCCTTGCTAAGCTTTGCAAAGCGACTAGGCTCACGTCCAATGGAGGCACTACTGAAAGTGTACAAAACAAAATGCCTTTCCATAGCCACCTATGGCGCAGCGCTGTGGGGTTACTATTCAACCGGTGATTTGCAGATTGTGGAAAATCAGTTTCTAAGATCACTACTAAGTGTTCCACAATCCACCCCAGTTTTTTCCCTACACACAGAGTTAGGCCTGGGCTTTATTACTGACCTGCTTCTCTTGGAACCATTGGTATGTTGGGCTAAAATCTGGCTGAATAATGAAATTAGGCTTAACCACATTATTCTTAGGGAGTGTATGGTGTTGGAAAATGCTTTAAAGATCCCGTGGTTAGCTTATGTGAAGGGCGCCCTGGAAAGTCTTGGTAGGCCCAACCTTTTTAGCCACCCTAATACAATCTGCAAGGGGGACGTGAAATGGATTAAGGAAAATTTCCTGAGGAGGGCAGCGTTAAAGCGGGAAAGTGAGGAGTTGATTAAACCCAGAGCAAGAGCAAATTTTCTCCTCCTGACCACACCGTCGATTGAACCTTATCTAACAATTGTAAGCCGTCCATACCATCGACACCTTCTTGTTAGATTTAGGTTCAACATCATCCAGTATTCTCTGGGAGTCTTCCCTGTATGGGGGGTGCCAGATGAGTCAATACCCTGTAGCTGCGATAATTTTTCAGAGCAGTCCCTTTTACACTTTGTAATGTTTTGTGAGCATTTCAAGAAGAGTAGAAAACTATACCTGGTCCCTATTTTAAGGGAAAAAGGCTTTACTCAGGTGCGACCAGCGTTTCTTCATCTGTAGTTACTAGGGAGTACCAAGATAATCTTCGGGGTTGCTAGCTTTCTGGTCGCAGCTATGCGCACAAAAACCAGGAAGCTATCCCCGAAGGACATGGAAGGGCGCCCTCATTACATTGCAGATCTAGCTAATATTTCTTAAATTAACTACTCTTCTTATGATTACATTGCGAATGTACTGTTTCTGTTCTAACATCTAAACTATTGACTGGATTTACATAGCACTTTGACTGATTTTTAAACAGTTTTAACCATATGAATTATACGATATGTAAAATAACTTTTTAACAACTGTTTTTATAAATTGTACTGTATTGTTGCTTTTATGATTTTAACTAATCGAATAAAGCTGGCTTTTGACTTTGAGGTCAGCTTTGGATGTTTCATATAAAGACGAAAGCCACCCAGAGTGTGATGGGGCTGTTTCCTCTACCCAATGTATACAGATTTGCCTTCTGGCCAGTAATATTGCGTAGAAGAGGAAGGACCTTGCTTTGCCAGTGATGTTATCTTCCAAACCAAAGATGATAAGTGGTAGAGTTATTGACCACGATACGTTTAGAATGGAGTTTAAGGTATTCTTAATTTCCTCCCAAAACCTGGCAATATCAGGGCAGTCTAAGAACATGTGGATGTCGCATGCTCTGATAAGGTTACATTTATTGCATTTTTTGTACGGGAGAAATTTAGACAGTTTCAACGGTGTTATATATGCGTGATGAGCTGAAAAGAGATGATTTTGTCTTAGCCATGATGGTTTCACAATTTTTTGAAGAAGACCGAAGAAGTTTAGCCACATCTCCTCGCAATGAAGGCCAGTCACCTCCCCCCATAGCTCATCTGGAAGGACAAACTCCCCATCAATTTCCTCCAGCAACTGCCAATACCATATGGCTACCTCTTTTCCTCCCATTGGTCGTTCCACTAACTGTTGCTCCAGTATGCTAGCCCTCCCAAGATGGACGTCTATGCAGCGCTGGGATCTCGCCCAGCTGTCCAGTTGAATATACTTGAATCTAGAAAGCCCGGGCCAGCATGATCGTATAACTCATCCCAGGCTATTAGCGATCCTTCCTTCAATATCTGACCCCATCTTGTAATCCCGGCTTGTTCTATTATGGAGGACAGACTATCTCTCAAACATGGAGGTAGACCAGGCGAGTACCAAATTGGGGCAAAATTAGAATAGTAAGACAACCCCAATCTTTTTCTGATGGTAAACCAGGCATTAGTCCATGACTGTAAAATTATTATTATTTTTTTTTTTTAATTTCTGACTCCCAAACTTGAACATGAATCCATCTACTGCTAGATTCGCCCCAATTAGCATAGCTCTATACATTGACCCAATAGGAAGATTAGATGGCATTTTTAAAAGCATCCTAGAGTGAGACATCTGGAAGGCCCATGCGTAATATAGTAGATGCGGCAGAGCAAGACCTCCCTTCTCTCTTCTTCTCCTCAGTTTTTTCCATGCTATTCTAGTAGATTTGTAATTCCAAATGAAGGAGTTAATTTCTCGTTGGCATTTTTCAATCGTTTTAAGGTCAAACGCCATGGGATTAGCATTAAAAATGAACGTAAACTTTGGAAGAATACACATTTTGACCAGATTTACCCTACCCGTTATAGAAAGTGGCAAGTGAGTCCAAGATTTCAAAAGCCTTTTACTCTCACTGTATATTCTGTCCAAGTTGGTTTGACCAATGCTGCCCACTTCTTGGGTAACTCTTATCCCAAGGTAACGCATTGAAGTTGAAATGTTTACCCCAAGCTGTATATCTGATATATTCCATGCCATTATTTCGCTTTTACTCGAGTTGATATCATAGCCCGCAATATGACCAAATTCTCCTGCCCGCTGGATGACTACTGGGAATGCCTTTGCTGGATCAGATGTAAAAACCAGGATGTCGTCTGCATAGAGTGCTACCCACCTTTCCCATTCTCCAAACCTAAAAGATGGAATATTGGCCTCCTCCCGCAGAAGCTGGGCAAACGGTTCGATATATGGGTTGAAGAGGAGGGGGAAAGCGGGCAGCCCTGCCTTGTACCTCTGGTGATGTTGAAGGCATCCGTCAAAACCCCATTGACCAACAGCCTGGCCGAAGGGGCACCGTAAAGCTGGTTTATGGTTCTGCAAAAACCCTTCCCAAAGTTGAATTTTTTGAGTACGTCATTCAGATAGAGCCAGTAGACCCTATCAAAGGCCTTAGTTGCATCTAAGGTGAGGGTGGCCAAAGGTAGGGAAAAGGCCTAGGCGATATCTATGGCCCCTATCAGGTCATGTGTTAGGTCTGATAGTTGTCGCCCTTTAATGAATCCTTTTTGATCTTGATGGACTATTGTACCAATTACACTGGCCAATCTTGCTGAAATAATTGTTGTAAAAATTTTATAATCATTATTGAGCAATGATATTGGTCGATATGACCCGCATTCCAGGGGAGATTTCCATGGTTTCGGGATGAGTACGATTGTGGCCTCCCCCCATGATTTTGGCGGTAAATCTCCTTCTGTTAGAATACCATTAAATAGAGCCGTCAGCACGGGGGCGATGACATTTTCCAATGATCTATAAATCTCCCCCGGCAGACCATCTGGACCTGCCGCTTTCCCTTTTTTTGATTGACGAATTGCTTTCCTCACCTCGACCTCTGTTATCTCGATCTCTAGGGACTCTAGAGGGATCTCTGTGTTGTTGAAAGGGTTGGAAGCGTAATATCTTCCAGCCACCTATCCCTTGCCTGCTGGTCATTGGGAAGATCTTCCCTATATATCGCCTCAAAAAATTCAAAAAAGGCTTTACCAATATCTGGGTTAGTGGATCTTGCCGTGGCCTCCCCCTCTATCCTGATTTCTCTAATATATTTGAGGGCCTGATCAGATTTTATTTTCCATGCCAAAACTTTCCCTGCGGCTTCTCCGAATTCAAATTGAGAGATCTTACTCGCTTCCCACCTTTTGTTTACTCTCTCTTGTAAGATGGTTTCCAGTTGTAATTTTAACTCGGCCAGTTTTATCTGCTCCTCTGATGTTCCTGAGGACGGGCCGATTTGTAACTCTAGTAGCTTCATGTCTTGCTCCAGGCTAGCTACCCTTTGTCTATATATTTTCTGCCTATAAGAGGCTCTGTTGGTAATCTGACCTCTTAAAAAGGCCTTGAATGTCTCCCAGACTACAGCCAAGCCTGCAGAGTCCAGATTTGTGTCAAAAAATACTGAGGACTCAGCTACCAGAAATTTAACCTCTTCGTCCTCGAGCAAGAGTGTCCGGTCAAACGACCAGGATGGTTGTTTAGTCACGTTTTCAGATCTCAAAATGAATATTAATGCGGAGTGGTCTGACTAGTGTGATGGTAGGTAGTCTATAGTTAGCAGAGTGTCCTTCAAGCAGTAGCTGAAAAGGGCATAATCAATTCTGGATTTATGTTTGAAACGGCTATTCCGGAAGGACACCCCTAACTTGTTACCAACTCTTTCTCTCCACAAATCCGCCAAGCCAAGTTGCGTCATAATTGTAATGAGGGTTTGTCTAGATTTGGCAGAGCTACAGGCTCTGGAGTTTGTCGATTTATCCAGCCTGGGGTTTAGGACGATGTTAAAATCTCCCATCCAAATCACCGGGTCTTGTACTGATACTAAATGGTTCCTAACAGCATCCAAATGCGAAGGATCGTCTGAGTTGGGACCATAATAGCCCACTAAGGTACGAATTTGACCATCCAGCGAGACTCTCACTAATAGCCATCTCCCTGTGTGGTCTTCTTTATAGTCTAGGATTTGCGCTTTTGCGGATTTAAAAAAAAATGAATATTACCCCCCTGATGTTAGCGTTGTGATCATTGGAACAGAATGTATCGATCCACCTCTGTGTTTTAAGTATAGTGGTGGCCTCTACTCTAAGAAGATGTGTTTCCTGGAGGACTATGATCTGCGCTTGAGAATCTCTCAAATATTGTAGTATACGATCTCGTCTGCCTCTCAAACGCAGACCATTGACGTTCCAGGACATATAATGAACGGATGTCATGCTATAATGCCTATCCCTAACTCCTTCACTTTTTTATGGCCCCTTTGGTGATTTCTTGTTATTAGCATGTTAAAAGTCTGAATTTGGAAAAAAGGACAGGCTGAAAAACTAATAAGGGCAGACAGATGAGGACTTTTTGCTATGTTAACCATTCTTCCCCCCCTCCCCACCCACCCCCTGGGAAACCGACCCCTACTTACTCTGGCCTGGTGTCTGGACAGATTTTCGCCCACCTACAGCCTTACCCTTTGACCCCCCGCTGCTACTGCGTTTAGAAGTTAGAGGCTGCTATTGCCGACCAGTATGGACGTAGATAAAAACCCTTAATAGTATCCCGAAAGGATGTTTGGAACAGTTCCTTCATTATTTTAAGTCTTTTGTTTATTTTTATTTTTGTTTTTTACCTGACATTATTTTTTATTAATTTAGATTTATTTGTTTGTTATTTTTTTTTATTTTATTATTATCCTTTCCTTTTTTACTTTTCTCCTTTTTTTTTTTTCCTGTGTTAAATACTTCCCCTCTGATCCCCTTGCTGCCTCTTTGAGCACATCACTCTACCACTCTTCTGTTGTTTTTTTTGTGAGAACCCCACTCTACAAATATCCCCACTACTGCTTGAGTGTAGAAGACTAATCTCTTGTCCCAAGATTTTCCATGCCCATTCGCTCCAGGCTTTCAACCAGCTCTTCCAGCATTGATCATCGAGGTCTGTGGCATTATAAAAGACTCAGGGACAAGTTACCTGGTAAGTGGACTATAGATATATAATATTGGCATGCATTAATGTTCTAGTAGCTATTATAAAGATTATCTGCACATTTTCAGTAATTGAGCCCTGTATTTTTTCTTCCAGCTCTACACCTCTACGTGTTTTCTCTCAACATCAGGGGAAGGGTGTTGGTCACACCTGGTTATTCCCCTCACTTTTTGGAAACAAGTCCTTCAGAGGAAGTTTTATCACTGCAATCCACTGGGGGTTGTTTTCTGGAGGTGTTGGGAACAAGCATTTTCGCTCCCATGGAGGCTGGTGTGGAATCTGGTTTACCAGCTGACTTCAGATGCGACAGGGAGCCATTGGAGGCGTTGATTAAAAAAACTGTGGAGGACAAGAAATTGTTGGCTCCGGCCCGCTCTTCTCAGAAGGGGAGGTTTGCAGGTTTTAAGAGGACTTTTGGGAAGGCTTTTCAGTCTAAAATGGCTGCCCAGCCCTGTCGGGGTAGGGGACATGGCCGGGGTGTCCCTTCCTTTCACAAGTCCGGGGTTCAACGGGGTGCTTCCTCTTCTTCCGGTCCCTCCTGGTCGTGACTATCTGAGGAGTTTGTTGGGAGTGCCTTTTGGGGGTCGCCTCACATCTTTTTTTCCTGTTTGGAAGGAATTCGTTTGGGATCAGTCAGGTCCTGCAGGTGGTCCGGCTGGGCTACGGGATCGAATCCGGTGGCTGTGTTCAGAGCTACCCCTGTTCCCAGATCTCAGACGAAGTGTCTGGCTCTGATTGATGGAGTTTAAAACCTGGTTTCCAAAGGGGATGTTGTGAGGGTGCCTGTGTGTCAGCAGGGTCAGGGGGTTTACCCAATCCTGTTTCTGATACAAAAGCCGAACGGGGACTACCGTCCTGTCCTGGATCTAAAGGCTGTGAACTTGTGTATCCCTCATTGGTCCCTCAAGATGTTAACTCTACAGTTGATTCTTCCCTTCCTGTCAGTGGGGGATTTCCTGGCTTCTCTGGATCTCCGGGACGCCTACTTTCATGTACTGGTGCACGCGGCTTCGCAGAGGTTCCTGCGTTTCTGTGTGGGGGTGGATCATTACCAGTTCCAGGTATTGCCGTTTGGCCTGTCTGCCTCTCTGAGGGTGTTTACTAAAGTGTTGGCACCTTTTGTGGGTTTGTTGCATGCTCAGGGGGATCCAGGTGTTCCCTTGGGAAACATCATTTACAACGAAACTTTTACCCCGCACTACCATTACAACGCAGGAATTACAACGAACGTCGTTACAACGACTTTCGCTGGAGGGCACTGTTGGATAGGAAATAGTTTAATTTTCTATCCAACACCTTCCCTACTATCCAAGGGAACTGGAGTTGGAATAGAAAATTAAACTATTCCACTATCCAGCGCCCCCCAACTCAAGTCGTTGTAACGACTTGCGTTGTAATCCCCGCGTTGTAAAGGCATGCGTGGTAAAAGCATGCGTTGAAATGACATAAATCCGTTCCCTTACTTGGACGATTGGTTGATTTCTTCCTCTGCTTTCCTTCAGGCTCAGGCCCATACCCGGGAGGTTTGCAGGCTCCTTCAACAGTTCGGGTGGTTGCTGAACATGGAGAAATCCCATCTTTGCCCCACTCAGGAACTGCTGTTCATTGGGGGGGTTTCAACACCAGGTTGGGGAAGGTCTTCCTGTCGGAGCCCTGCAGACTGACTCTGATGCACGAACTGAGGAAGGTGTTGGGGGCCCCGTCTTCCACAGCTCGCCAGTGGTTGTGTGTTCTGGGGCTGATGTCGGCCACTGTGATAATTGTTCCTTAGGCCTGTTTGCACTTGTACCCCCTATTGAATCATGTTCTGGGGCATTGGGATCGGGCCTCTTTGGATTACAAGATGTTGATTCCAGGGGGGTGGGGGGGTGGGGGGGCATCACTCAGGAATTGTCCTGGTGGCTGGTGGGGTGGTTCATAACCTCTTACAGGGCTCGCCCTTTGTGTCCTAGGAGAGGTTGGTCCTGAGGTCTGATGCCAGCGAACTTAGTTGGGGGGGGAGTTGGCTCAGGAGTCGGTACAGGGGCTTTGGTCTGTGCTGGAGGCAGGAATGTCTTCGAATTGGAGGGAGTTGAAGGCGGTTCAAGTGGCCTTGTCTCACTTTCTGCCTTGAGTCCTCTGGAGGGATGTGATGATGTGGTCGGACAACACGGTGGTGGTGTGTTTTGTCAACTGCCAGGGAAGTGCGAGGGTGCCTTCCTTCAACTTGTTGGCTCAGCAAATCTGCCAGGGGGCTGAGTCGCACTTGTTATTTAGAATTTGGAGGCAGATCGTCTGAGCAGGGTGTTTCCCTCCCTGTCCGACATGTGCCTGACGCAAGAGGTGTTTGGTTGCCTGATGACTCGGTTCAGGGTCCTGGGGGTGGACCTGTTTACGGCTTGAGGAAGCAGTTTTGTTCTCTGGTTCGGTCAGACGCGGTTTCGAGGGTGAATGCCCTTTCCTTCCAGTGGGAGGGGGCGTGATGTATGCTTTCCCCCCGATTGCTCTAATTCCGCGGGTCCTTCTGAAGGTCAAGCTGGATCAGACCTCTGTGATCCTGGTGACTCCGGTTTGGTCCAGGAGGCCTTGGTTCCCTCTGTTATTGAGTTTGGCGGTAGGGCCTTGCTGGAGGTTGCCGCTGGTCCCTTCTCCCCGGTCGTTCCCCCCTCTGTCTCGGAGTGTCTGGTCCACCTGCGACTGGTGGGTTGGCTGTTGAGAGGATGAACCTTGTGGCTTCGGGCTCTTCTTCTTCTGTGGCTGAGTTTATTCAGCGGTCCAGGCGTCCTTCGCCTCTTGGGTCCTATGCCAGGCATTGGGGGTCTTTTCTGTCTTGGTGTACGGCACGCGGGTGGTCTGCTTTAGAGGTGGATCAGTTGCGTGTTTTGGATTTTTTGAAAGATGGGTTCGACTTGGGTCTGGCTGTGTTCTCCTGAGGGCTCAGTGGGTGGCTATTCAGGCCTTTAGGGATTCGGACTGTGAGCCGGTGGTTCCCCTGATGTCCCGTTTATTGAGGAGTTGTTTCCTCCAGAAGCCTGTCCTTTGCACCTATTTGGGATCTTCCTCTGGTCTTGGGGGCCTTACAGGGGGCTCCCTTTGAACCTCTACAGGAGGTTTCTTTGCGATTTGTAACGGTCAAGGTGCTTTTTCCTTGGCTCGGCAGATTGGGGAGTGGGTTCCTTGCTTTGTTCTGTGCCCTTTTTGCGTTTATTTCCTGATCGGGTTGTTCTGCGGCCTGATCCTTCCTTTGTTCCCAAAGTCCCTTCCTTGTTTCATTGCTCGGAGGATCTGGTTTTGCCTGTCTTCTGTCTGGGTCCTCTTTCCTCTGTTTGGATGTTCGGCGGGCTCTGGAAGTGTACTTGCTGCGTACTAAGACTTTTCGTAAGGTGGATTGCCTCTTTGTGACATTTTGGCTTGCTGGTCAAGGTCTGAAGCCTTCTGGGGCTACCCTCAGTCATTGGCTGCGGTGGGGTATGGGGGCTGCGTATGAAGCTTGTGGTGTGTTGGCCCCTGGGTCGGTTTAGGGGAAGTCGACGCGGGGGATGGCTGCTTCCTGGGCTTGTTTCAAGGGGCTACCATGGCTGAGATCTGGAGGGCTGCTACCTGGAGTTCTCCTCACACCTTTATGTCCCATTACCGTTTGGTGGTGGGTGGGACTGAGTCTGCTGGGTTTGGGGACGCTGTATTGCGTTATGCTCCGGTGGTGTGACTTTTACTGTACTTTAATAAAGTCTGTTTTTGCTACTGAGTGAAGCCGATTCTTGTTTTGGTATCTGCTCATGTAGTTAGGACAGGGACAGGGAGGGCTGATGAGGAGGTAATGTCCGGTTACTTATCAGTAATATTCATTACTCCGAGTCGTAGCCCACCCCATCCCAGTCCAGGTTCCCATCCCCCCCTCCCTGTTCGGCTTCTTGTGCTTGGTGGTACAGGATGTGGGCAGGTGGGTCACATGGCTATATGCCTCAGGGTGTGGGTGTGGCCTGGAGGGAAGCAATGGGTTTTGAGTTGCTTGGGAGTTTCTGGTGGAAGGAGCTATGCTCATGTAGTTAGGACTGGGACGGGGAGGGCTACAACTCGGAGTAATGAATATTACCGGTAAGTAACCAGACAGTAACTGACTCCACCCCCTTGCATGGTAAATTTGAAGACCCATAGCCAATGTACATCTTCTTTTTAAGATATTGCATACGGTGGCTACAGCTTAACTGCAGACTCAGCTTAAAACTAACTATATGATGAACGATTGCCAGTTCGCATTAGATTTCAGAGGGAGCCAGAAACAGCCCTAGCAGATATACGTTCATTCATTTATTCTACAGATTTTGATGGAGCTAGAAATGCTCCGCTGATGTTATCTAAACATGCAACAGTATTTAACATCCTTAACCGCCCCTCTTCTTGCCCAGACCTGGCTATGAAGTTTCCCTCCTTTCAGACTCAGTTAACTTGAGGGGTCTTCTAGGGCTCATGGCTCTCCTCTGTCCTATTTAACATCAATTTGAGCCATTATATCCTGAAATGGAACCCGATTCCGTTCAGTGTACTGAAACCGATTAATAATACTGGATGAACTTACATTTTAAGCGATGACTGATGTCAGTTGAAGGCTGCTGGAAAACAGTTCATTAAAGGTGCAAAATATACCCGCAGTCATTGTTCTATGCACTGGTTATTCGATGGCACACCAGTAAATCTAGTGGTAATGCCCAATTTGGTAATGATATTAGTGCTGCTGCAGGGCTTTAACATGGTAGTTGCTGGCATAAGTGTGGCTGAATGCTATTTCCTGGATCTATGATCTCTTTCCTACAGATATCACTGTAAATATTATTATTTTTTCAAATTTTCTTTGTTGTGCTGCAGTTGTTTTGTGTTCATTTTATATTGTAAATTATTGGTAATATTGTTTTAGCATGCACTGTTAATTTCACATTTTTCCACAGTTTATGGATTCCTTAAATAGGGAACTGGAGAAATGGCTGTACCGTGATTACGCTTCAGCTTGTTTTGTTCGAGTAAGCCTTTTGCTTTTTTCACCAAATCTTCTCTCGTCTTCTCAAGGTGTGTTCTTTCTTTCTTCATTTGTTTCAGCTGCTCAATAAATTCTTCTCCTGTAATTTTAACAGAGAAAATGCATATTATTATGAAGCTTTCTCACATTAGCAGCTTGTATTGTGTCAGATGGGGTGCATTTGCAAATGCTAGGACTCAGGATATAATGCTAATGAATTCACTGATGCAAATTCACAGCTCATCTTCAAATGTACAAAAAAGTAACAAAACAAACTTCGCATGACTCTGATTAATGTAATATGTTTTAAGCAATTTCGTACAAAATATGGCCAGGAATGTATGTTTTCTAACACTACAGCCAGGAAGCCTGGAGGAATATATGCAGTGAACCACTCAAGCATTACCGGAGTGTTGGAAAATATCCCTCTGTGAGGGGTCTCCCAAATGTTTTGCCTTCCTACTCCTCTTTTTCTGTTTGCTTTAGGACTCTGAGCACATTACCACTGTTAACAAGTGCTAAAGTGTATGTGCTCTCTCCCTAAAACATGGTAACATTGGCTTAACCACAACTTTCCCACCACTGGCTGGAACAAACTCCTCCCCAAGCGCTACACTAGCCAGCCCCAGGGACTGCCGACCTGTAGGTGGCTGTGCCCACTTGGGACACTTAGCATCCCCCTTGTAGTGTCTTTTCTGTTGACAGTCATAACACATGGGGCGGGCAGGGGGAGGGGCGTCTTCCAGATTTATTGTCAGGGAACCATTTCTTTTTCTTCTGAGCAGGAAGAATGGAATCCTGATCCATGGACCTAGTTTGGGGCCCTTTAGAGAACTACTTGATTTGTTTTTGTTCCTACACCATTCTTCTGGTGAGGACCCTGCCCACCGTTGTGGTGATCCTCCCCAGATACATTCTTACAGACTCTGGTGCTAACCCAGCTGTCTGTCTCCTTAGCAAGCTCTCTTGGGCCAGAGAGCTTACTATCAATCAGTTGCTGGTGCAGATCTGTAAAACAGAGACAAAACATGTGCTTTTTTGCAATCAAGTTATGCATCCCTTAATCCAATTATTCAGTGCCTTGAAAAAAGAATCAACACAATCCACCGAGGTCTGCTGGGATAGTTTCTCACTGTCCTTAAACATCTGCCTGTACTTCTCTGGGGTCAAATCATGTTTCATGATTAGGGCTTCCTTCATGGAGGGATACATCATCCTGTCACTCCCCTTGGGGGCCATTAGGACGTTTCTCCCCTCAGTAGGGATATGCTTTCACAGACTAGCCCCCCAAGCCTCCTCAGGGAACTTGACCATCTGCAAAGCAATTATATGAGCCAAAAACCATATGTCTATGTCATCTCCCACTGCATAATCAAACACCAGGCCCATCGGTATGTGTACTCTCTTGTCAGAGGACACTGATTAAATGCTGCCAGCATCTTGGCTGGACTCAGCCATCCTGGCCTTCATGTCCAGCCAACATATTTTTCCTTTCCTATGTGGCCAATCTTTTTTCTTCCAAAGCTTACTCCTTTTCCAGATTGAGGTTAGCTAGATCCAATATCAAATTCCTTTACTTTCTCCTGGCCTCCAGCCCCTTTGGGGACAGGCCTCTAGATGGATGATATATTGCTCCCTGCCCTGGAGGGGGGGGACCACTGGTCCTTGCAGGCTGTTGGACCCCAGGCCCACAGGCAGTACCAGATTCTACAGTGAATCCTGGGTCAGCTCCTCACCATCCTTAATCTCCTGCCCATCCTCTTCAGGGGTGGCAGGGCCTGCATTGCCAGCTTCTGCCCAGGCCCTCCGCACCTTTTACAGTGCCACCTTCCTTTTTTTTAAAAACTTTTTTTATTGGGTTTTGAACAAAAAAAAACCAATACAACACATAAGACAACACCCTCCCCCCCCCCCTCCGATCGGGCAGATTAAATGTGAAACAAAAAGAATTTCAAAAGCATATACATATAATAAAAGAAAAAAAGTAAATAGATGCATTAACACATGATTATTCAAAGACAAATAAACATTGGGTTAGATAGGTACACATTTCAACTAGATGATTGTAGCCAAGTTATTGTTATATAAGTCACTCGGATTCAGACCATTTTTAAGCCTTTTATTCTACGTTTCCTACCTTTAGTTTTATATATTGCCATTTCTAGATTAGAAATTGCTAACAGTCTTGAAAACCACTGTTGATATGAGGGGACAATAGGATCTAACCAAGCTGATGCTATACAAATTCTTAATACGGCCATCAAAATAAAAATCAATTCATGACCGATATTATGATTAGTGCAATTTGTTAGGCCCAGGACAACTGTTTGATCAGATAGAGTAACCACGGTTTTAAGGATCAATGAAAGGAAATGTTCGATTTTTTATTTGAGAGAAATTAAAGAGGGACAAGTTGAAAAAATGTGTATACAGTCCGCATCTTGTAGGTTACATCGGAAGCAGCATGTTCCTCTCCCACTACCCCATTTGGCGATTCTATCTGGCGTATAGTACATAAAAAAACATATTTTATAAAATTATGTTTGTAGTTTGGTTGACATAAGTGTAGTTTGTTATAGCCCATATACATACTCAAATTCTTCTGTAGAGATTATAAATTTCTTTTGCCATTTCTGAATAATCTTCTGCCTGTCATCCGATAAATGTATCAGTAATAACTGGTATAACCCCCCAATCCGTATTTTTTCCTGATAGTGACTGAGAATTTCGGCTAAGGTGCTTTTAATCATAGTGTCCTCTGACCCTCACACGTCGTGATAGAAAATCTACTATTTGGAGATATTTAAAGAAATCTCTCCATTCCAAATGATGCTTGTCTTTCAAAAATTCAAAAGAATATTGCCCTTCTGAGGAAAAAAAACAACCTATATGAGTAATTCCGGCTACGATCCATCTATCGATATAGGAATCTTTAAATATGTCTGGTAAAAGGGGATTATTTTTTATGGGTGTATAGAAAGATAACCGTCCCAGACCTATCATTTTCCTCACAGATTTCCAAACTTTAAACGCAGCTATGAGTGTTTTTAGTCTTACTTATTTATGGTAACTATCGAAGAGATATCTCCAAAGATAGCCGGTACTTCTGTCACCTAATATTATTTGATGAATTGTAGGAGCGTCTTTATCCCCAGTTGTCCCTGTTCCGTCAAGAAGAAAAAGCTCATGGTTATATAGAAAGACTGTTGCCCAATATTATAGCCTAAGGTTTGGAAGGATTAATCCTCCTCTTTCTTTGGGAAGTGTCAGTAGTTTATAGGCACGACGGGGCTGTGTGTATGACCAGACAAAGTCCGTGAAGATATGTTCCATTCTTTTAAACCACTGGTCTGAGATTTCTAGATTAATGGCTCTAAATATATACAAGAGTTTCGGAAAGTAGACCATTTTTAAAGCATTCACCCGTCCGATCAAAGAGAGATGTAGATTATTGATACGGCGGAGATCTTTTTGCATTTTATTTAGTATAGGTTTTAGATTCAAGTCAACTAGGTTCTCTAATTCAGAGGTTATCGTAACCCCTAGATAAGTGGCTGAACTTGTTATGCGTGGATCTGTCATATCACATTTGTTGTTGATAATTATTTGGGTTTTCTCTCAATTCAGAGCATAACCTGATATTTTGCCAAATCTTAAAGCCTCCTGCTCAATAATTGGCATAACCAGGTTTGGATTAGCAGTAACAATGGCGATATCATCAGCATAAGCAAGAGTTTTTGTTGAGTGTTTATTTGTCAAAATGGCAGTTATATTCCTATTATTTTGCAGTCTCCTGATAAAAGGATCAATATAAATAGCGAACAACAGAGGGTAGCAGGGGCATCCCTGCCTAGTTCCTCTCGAGATTTTTAGTTCTTTTGAGATACCTCCGTTAACCATCACCATAGCCTGAGGATTAATGTAGAGTTTTTGTATTGCCTGTATGAAAGCCTGGTTGAAACCGACCCTGGACATTGCCTGCCACAGGAATGACCAGGAGACCCGATCAAAAGCTTTCTCGGCATCGAGTAGTATTAACGCCATCGGGTCTCCTGCCACCTGGGTATGGTCAAATAAGCTAATTACCCTCCGTGTGTGATTGGTAGTGTCTCTCCCAGGGATAAAGCCATGCTGAAATTTAGATATAACTTTATGGATTATTGATGAGCTACATTTGGCGAGTAGTTTGGAGTAGATTTTAGAATCTGCATTTATCAATGTGATGGGTCGATAAGAGCCCATCTGGTCAGGGGGTTTATTTTTCTTAAGGAATATCACAATTTTTGCCGTAGACCATGAATTGGGGGGTTGCCCTCTTCTAAATAAATGTAAGCATAGATTCAACAAAATTTCTTGAAGTTGATCCAGAAATACTATGTAAAATTCAAGGGGGATAGCATCTACTCCAGTTGCCTTCCCTAGGGAGAGATCTTTTACCGTTTTTCTTATTTCCTCAATGTCGGGGGCCTTTTCCAAGATTAGCTGGTCTTCAGTGTTGAATTTGTCACAGGTATCTATATCTAAATATTCAGTAATTTTCTCTTGGTCTATTTCTCCCTCTCCTGTATAGAGAGCACTGTAAAAACGCCAAAATGCTTCTCTGATACTCTGCCAATTATAGGGTCTTGGATTTCCTGTATTACATTTTGTGTAGTCTGCTGTCTCATCCGGATTGCTAATTGCTGACCAACTGACTCACTAACCTCGTATATTTTTTCCCAGTGAGCAGTAGCTTTTTTAACTGCTTTATTGATATATATATTTGTAATTGCCGCCTTAGCTATTGCGACCTGAGTTTGTGCATTAGTTATCTCTTCTATGGTAAAAGAGTTTCTTGTTACCCTTATAAGATCTTCCTCCACCCTCTTTAAAGTTTCTTGTAAGAGTCTTAATGTTTCTGTTGCACACTTGTTAGTCCTGAGTGAATATTGTATAGTTTCACCCCTAATGCCTGCTTTTAGGGCATCCCAGACGAAATATATCGTTGTGCTGCCGTTATTAACCACTAGGAAGTTTGAAATCCAGCTTCTCATGTGTTTACAATATTCACTCTCGAGGAGCAAAGACCTATCAAATGTCCAAGCTTGTGGTGTCTGTGTCAAAGATGTTGTCTCCATTGTATGTATCAAAGGATTATGATCCGACATAATACGGGGTAGCTTCTCTACTTTGTAAGAAGTTTTGATTGAGCTAGAGATCAAGAAGTAATCCAGTCTAGCATGTGTATGATGTGGATTTGAGTAATATGTGTTCCCTGGATCATAGGAATTACTATTTGAAGTCTGCCACGCATCAATTAACCCGTGTGTAATACACAGTTCCTTGATTGCCTTAAAGACTTTTGATTTCCGTCCACAGTAATGCCAGTCATCTTTTATTGACCAGTCATATGAAAGATTTATATTGAGATCACCATAGATTATAAGAGGTAGCGGCCTATTAGTAAGTTCATTGGAGACATTATTAATTACCAAGGCGTCATCGTTATTGCTCCCATAAATTGTGCAGATGGTCATTGATGAAGATTGTCCTGAATGAACTTCTGTGATCACCCATCTTCCCAATTTATCGGATTTAGTTCTATTAAAATTAAACCCTCTTCCTCTGGCTAAAAGTGCTACCCCTCTTGCCCGCATACCCTGTGTAGTTGCACCAATCAGATTGTATCCTAGTAAATTTAGCATTTGTGATTGTGACCCTTCAATATGGGTTTCCTGCAAACATACGATATTAGCACCAAGAGTCTGTAGGCCTACTGCCACCATTTGTCTCTTCTTGGTGTCATTTAAACCACAAATATTTAAAGATAATATTTTTAGTGTACCCATCTATCAATCCTTTTTTTTGTATCGATAAGTTGATGCTTTTCTTGCAATTTGCTGATGAGATTGTCCAATAACTGCCCGAACTGCCCGACCACCCCCCTCTTTCCCCCCACCCACCACCACCTTTGTAGGTTACCTGGTCTTGTCGCGACCAGGGGTGTGACATCAGTGTAAGTGAGCCCAACGGGCTGCGCTGGTTTGTTAATCTATATTACATATTTATCATATCTCAAATAAACTAGGGTCTAAAAAATGTAATAACGTTTCACTTATAACAGGAAAGTAGGCTTGTTTTCCAGCCTGGTCAACCCATATACTAACTTTCAGTAATACCTCGAACTTTGTACATGAATAAGAGGTGGGATAGATAATTCAGTTTATCATATCCTCTTACATGTCCTGGTATAAAATGTATATTATTTCCCTGAGTTTTGTGGATTAGTCTCTGTAATTTCTCATAGATAATCCTCCGCTTGTATTTCGCTGTTGAAGCTTCTTGTTGAGCCCTTGTATATGATTTTCAGGCGTGACGGATTTTGCAAGAATACTTTCGCTCCCAGTTTTTCAAAGGGACCAAATAGTTGGCGCATTTTCCATCTACGCTCCACAGTAGAGTGAGCGAAATCCGGTCTCGCGAAGAACTTGAATCCCTTATGTTCTCTTTGTGTGGTTGGTCTTGCAAGATCATAAATTGATTCGCGGAAGAGAAAGTTACCAAAGTAGACTAACATTGCCCTGGGATATTGATTTTGCCTGTTGGAGTGTTTTGTGAGAGTTAAGGGGAAGCGATGGGCCCGTTGTATCTCCCTTGCCATATCCCAGGCTTCCAGTGCCGGAATGATGCTTTAAGAATATTAATCATTGCCCCTCTAGCATCGTCTCCCTCAAATTTCTCTGCAATTCCAAGGAACCTTAGATTGTTCCTTCTAGATCTAGTTTCATGATCTTCTGCTTTAGCCATTAGATCCTTTATGATTCCATCATGCTCTTTTTCGTTTTTTTGAAGTTTCAAAACATCCGTTTCAAGATTCTCAGTACGAGTTTCAACCATGACCATTCTCTCCGACATTTCAGAGCAAATATTGGCAACTTTTTTCACAGCACCTTGTAGCTTTTCAATGGCCATACGGTTTTTTAGGCTGTCTTTTTTAACATCCTCATGGAAATTCTTTATAGAATTAAGCACCTCGCTCAATGAGGGTTCAGTTGTTTTTTGACTTGAAGTTTCTCCCGATAATTTATTCATTGGGCTTTTTCGGGTAGGATTGAATCTGGTTTTGCCGTAGTCGGTATTGTTACCAGGGTCTGAAGTCTCTTCGTTCCACAGATTTTTTTTTCCCCCCTTTTATGTTTGGTTCGTTTTTTTCAGCTCCCGCTCCTTTTTTTCCCCCTGAGGCTTTTTTCAGAATGTGGTCTTGAGTCACTGGAACCAGTGATTTCTAGAGGTGCTGAATCTCTTTGCACATCGGGACTTAGTTCACTTGAATCGCTTAGTTCGCTTGAGTCACTGGAAATAGACATGCCTGTTTCATATATTTCGGATTCCGAGTCTTCGTCGGAGATTGCTAAGTTAACTAAGTGCGACTCTTTCCCTGCTGAAGAGCATTGCTCGTGGTTGACTGGTTGTGAATGCTTTATTTTCTGATTTAACTTCTTTTGATCTAGCAAGTCTCCTTGGTTGGTTATCTTTGTGTCCACTTCCATGGGTAGCCTTGTCTCTTCGCTCCCAGTATTTGGATCTTCATGTGTGTTTCCTTCTCCTGTAGTGAGGGTATGATTCATACTGGAGCTAGTTTCATTTGAAGGTATGTTTTGAGCGTTGTTGCAGCTATCATCTGGCTTCCTAGAGTCTTTGGTTTGGTGTGGGCTCTGTTGTTGGTCCAGCAATTTTTCCTTTGTTGATACATTGCTTGAAAGCTATTTGGGTCGGGGCTGAAAATATTCCACCTTCCTTGTGAAAGCCGTAGTAGACAGCTCAACCCCTTGCAAAAATCTTTGAACTGGACCACAGTGTAGGTCTCCAGCTTGCATAGCTCAAAATCCATTTTTGCAGGAGGAGCTGCTGCTTTTCCAGACAGAGATATGATTTGGAGAAAAGAATTGCCAATCAGGGGACATTTAAACAGGCTCAATTGTATCTGAGATGTGGATAGTAGTGTACACCAATCACTATATGCACTGCACAATACAAGTCCCATCCTCACCGCTGATCACCAATTTACAAATTGGGTTTGTGGTTGGCAGAGATATGCACCCAGTCCAAGCAAGAATGGCAATACTAGTCTGAGTAAGTCTGTAACACACACTCAATTAACCTGTGCTCACCCTCTGGTAGCTTGGTACAGAGCCATCAGGCAATGTATAAAGTATTTGTGCACTCAACATACAGTAACATAGAGAAAACACTGTAAAAGAACTCCACACCAGCTTAGAAAAATAACCAAGATTTTTATCAGTAAAACAAAAATCGAAAGTACAAAAATCTAATAAGCAGAAGTACAGATATGCATTTTTAAAGAATTATCTGGTTTGTAGTGCTTACAAATAAACAGGTTCAACCTGGGGCTATCTGGTTATGCTTGACCAGGGCATACCCAAAAGTTCAGGCTGACCGCGATGGAGCACGGGTCAGATACAGAGACCAGCCTTGGAATGCTGAACAGTAGCTTGGATGCGTCGACATTGAGGATGATGCGAGGAGCAAAAGAGGCAATGCATCACTGTCGATCTTTCAGAGGGGGCGATGCGTAGGTTCTGAGCTGCGCAAAGTCGAGGATGCGTTGAGTCAAGAAGTGATGAGCATCAAAGGGCTGCCCTGTTATTGAACCACTGGGCTGTAGGCTATGCGAGCAGCACAAAGTGATGTGTTAGTGCCAAGCCGCACAAAGTCGAAGATGCATGGGAAATGGGACGATGCATCATACTGTTGGTTCATGCAGAAGTGGTGATGTGTTGATTCCAAAGAAAAATGCACTAGTTCTGATTGGCGCAATGTCCTTGGTGCGTGGAGTTTCTGGGTGGCAGCACTGAAAACTATTTTCCAACGGCCCAGGACTGGATTGGCACCACTAGGCAGAGCAGGACTCACAGCAGACAGAGCCCAGGTGCTGTTTGCAGGTTGCAGGGTGAGGTCTCTGATACCTCTGAGACTTGAGAAACAGGAGACAAGCTAACGAGCCCTCGGAGATACTTTGGCTCTGAGATGTAGAGATGCAGGTCCAGTCCTTATCACTCCTAGGCAAGATGCAGAAGGCAGCCGGATAACACAGTAAAGCAGGACAGAAAAGTTGCAATCCCTCCAGCAGCACAGCAGTCCTTCTTCCTGGTAGAATGTCCTCAGCTCCAGAAGTGTTCTGATTTGGTGGTGTCAGAGACCCAGTTCCTATACCCAGTTGGGCCTTTGAAGTAGGGAGACTTCAAACAGATGCCTTTGAAGTGCACAAGACCCTGACTTTCCTGCAATGGCTCCAGTTTCTATACAGGGGGTATGTAACCCTTTGCGTGAGGACTGCGCACAGCCCTTTCAAGTGTAAGTGTCAGTTCCACCCTCCCATCCTGCTCAGGATGACCCATCGGCATGTATATGGCCACTCAGTCACACCTACCCTTTCTTTGTATGTTTCTGTCTAGAGGGAATGCAGGAAGCCAGCTGTCACCCACCCCAGGTGTGTGTTCTAGAGGCAGTCCAAAGACACCAAAGAGTTACAGTAAAAAAATGCCAGCTTTTTAAAAACAGAAAGATAATGGATGGAATGCTGAACAATAAAAACATTCACCCCCAGTGAAAGCTCTGGGTATAATCCATCAGTTTTTGCTCACAACGCCACCCCAGTTTAGACCTGGTCAGATGCAAATTAGTCTTGGCCGTGCTCCTCATGGGAAAATTTCAGCCCAAACTGCCAGGCCAGGTCCTCCCTGGACTGGAAACGTAGGTCCCCTGCTCACTGTTCCACGGGATTCAAGCTATCCTGGCTGAGGAGGTGTGATACCATACAATCAGTCCCAGGATGCTTGTTTCTAGTCCAGGGAGGACTTGGCTTGGCAGCTCGGGCTGGACTTTTTCCATGAGGAGCATGGTCAATACTGATTTGCATATGGCTAGGTCCAAACTGGGGGTGGGGGGGGGTCGTGTTGAGCAAAAACACGATGGATTAAACCCAGATCCTTGTGACTGGGGGTGAATGTTTGCATTGTTCAGCATTCCGTCAAGCATTTGTTCTTTTTGCCTTTGTCACCCAATGTGGGAAGGGTATGCCCAGACATGGGTCCAATGCTCACTGTGCCACTAAATTCAAGCTAACCTGGCTGATGAGGGGTGTTACCCCAAAAATAGGTCCCAGGATGCCTGTTTCCGGTCCAGGAAGGACCTGGTTTGGCAGCTCGGGCTGGACTGTTCCGTGAGGAGTAGGGGGAAGACTGCTATGCATATGGCTGGGTCCAAACTGGGGTGGGTTGGTAAGCAAAAAAACAATGGATTAAACCCAGATCCTTGTGACTGGGGGTGTGTGTTTGCATTGTTCAGCGTTCTGTCCATCACTTGTTCTTTTTGCCTTTGTCGCCATCATTGGGAAGGGTATGCCAAGATGTAGGTCCCACACTCACTGTGCCCTGGATTCAAGCTAGCCTGACTGATGAGGGGTGATACCCCAAAAATTGTTCCCAGAATGCTTGTTTCTGATCCAGGGAGGACCTGGTTGACAGTTCAGGCTGGACTGTTCCCACGAGGAGTAAGGTCAAGACTGATTTGCATACGGCTGGATCTTAATGGGGAGAGCTTGGTGAGCAAAAAAAGGATGAATTAAGCCCAGATCCTTGTGACTAGAGGTGAATCTTTGCATTGCTCAGCATTCCATCCATCATTTGTTCTTTGAACTTTTTAAAAGAAGCATTTTCAGAATTGCAATTTAAAAAACAATTTCACTATAAGTTGTGTTTTTAATTGTGATTCCAGAGACACCAAATATGGGAGTCCCATATTTTCCTAATTGGAAATTCCACTTATCAATTGTAATAAGGCAATGCAAATGTTATCCTATGTGAGAGATAGAACTTGCAGTAGTGAAAAACTAATGTAAGAGTATTTTGTTACCAGGGAATGTAAAAAAAGAAATACATGCCCTACTTTTTAAATACACTGCACATCCCATGGGCTTTCCCGTGCCCACCTTAGGGGTGACCTATATGTAGTAAAAAGAAAAGTTTGGACCTTGGAAGTAGGTTATCTTGCCAGAATGACATGGCAATTTACAACTGAGAATACAGGCTCTGCGGAGGCATGCCTGAGACATTTTTAAAGAGCTACTAAATGGGTGGCACATTCAGTGTTGCAGGTCCACTAGTAGCATTTGATTTACAGGACCTGGGTACATTTAGTGCACTTTGCTAGGGACTTATAAGTAAATCAAATAGGCAAATGGTGGATAAAACAATGTTACCATGTTTCAAGTAAAATGCACATGCACTTTAGCTGTGATTAGCAGTAGTAAAGTACCCAGATTCCTAAAGCCAGCAAAACCAGGAGGTTAGAGGGAAAAAAATTGGGGAACCAACACCAAGGATTACAGGTCTAACACAGCCACTACAAAGACACTGGGTATAAGTACTGAGTCTCTAACCCTACCACTCCAGTACACTACTGGACTTGTTAAGAACCCTGCAAGGAGGAAGGACTGCCACTCTGCTGGTCTGCTGCTCCAGAAGAACTGCTTCTCTGCTCCGCTGCCCTGCCCATCTGCTACCCTCTGCCCTGGTAAGGAAGGGCTGGACCCATCTCACTTGAACCTAGAGTAATTCCAAAGGTAAGCTGGCTTGCCCCTGTTCTAAGTCTCAGGGACATCAAAGACTTTTCAACAACCTGCAACGGCATCTGGACTTTGTTTGGTGCAAGTCTTGCCCTGCCAAGTGGTGCAAATCTAGTCCTGGGCCTGTCAAAGTAAGGTATAAAGTGCTGCAACTGCTAATATCCACACATCAAAGACATTGCACCGATTGGAACTGGCACATTTCCCTCGACGACGACGCATCACCGCTGCTGCACGGACCGCAGACTTTGCATCGCCGACTGCATGATGGATCGTCTCCAGTTTCCGATGCATCTCCGACTATGCGTGGCTCAGCACCGACGCATCCCCTTCAACTCAGCAGTTTGACAATGATGCTTCACCTCCTTGCTTCCCGTGCCTCAACTCCAGTTCTGATACATTTCCAACTTTGTGTGGCTCAGCCCCGACACATCACCTTCAATCATGCAGTTCATTGATGACCCGTCACCTCTTTGCTTTTCACATCTAGGCTCAGTCGACAACATATCTAAGGTACTTTTTAGCGGGAAAGGCTGGTCCCTGTATCTGGTCCGCACTCGATCACGGTCGGCCTTAACTTTTGCATTTACCCTGGTCTAGAGTGACCAGGTATCCCTGGTTGGGGCTCTGGTTATACTCATATTGTGGTCGCTTTGGTTTTGTTTTGTTGATAAAAATGTACTCTATTTTTCTGACTTGGTGTGGAGCCTGTTTGTGGTGTTTTCACTGTGTTACTGTTTGAAGAGTTGCATTAATACTTTACACATTGCCTCTTAAGTTAAGCCTGACTGCTCTATGCCAAGCTACCAGAGGGTGAGCACAGGTTAATTTAGGGTGTGTATCTGACTTACCGTGACTAGGATTGTGGTTCCTGCTTGGACAGGGTGCATACCTCTGCCAACCAGAAACCTAATTTCTAACACTGAGGATGCTGCGTTCTGCTGGGTATTGATCAGTTATGTGAGATTTCACAGGATTATTTGCTGTTAGCGAGTTTAGAATCTTTTTCACCAAGAATTGATACACACAAGAGTGCAGACTAAGGGTAGGTTTTATGATTTTATTAAAATCAACATTCTATCCTTGTGAATAAAATGTGCATAGTTTTAACTATAAAAAATAAAAAACAACAAAACAGTGGCAAAGAAAATTATTACTTAACAGAATATCAAATTGAATTGAAATACAGTAATAGTAGTTCAAAATTCAAAATACATGAAAAGATTTGATCTATCTCTATTCTCTAACCCCTCCTTTCTTGCCTCTACCAAAGCTGTCTTAGTCCATAATGGGCTTATGGGAGTTTCTAAGGTTGCGTCTCACCTGGATATCTCAGTTGAGTAATAGAAAGTGTTGTCTTTGTGAAAAAAGTTAAATGTCTATTTCTGCTCAAAAGCTATGGTGTTCTAGCAAACTGATATGGCAGGGCTGACCCCAAGATGCCAGCCTATGGCTTTCACAAAGGGTATTATCAGCTTCTGCTTGCTCAATCTGATTTCCTAAGAAGTTGAAGATTTCCTTTCTGCCTTCTACATGTCTGAACCCAGCTTAAAAAACTTTTCTTATTGTGTTGAATAAGGCACGCTAACATCAAATGATGTCAGATGAAAGAATTAATATATTATTATTGTTGCACCTTCATAAGACATTTAAATTCACGTGAATGCATATATGAACACGGATGGTTGCTATTGTGGCACGAAGAGCCAGTTGTTGCTGGAGCTTCACAATGGCGGTAAACACAGACTTGCTGCTGACACGGACTTCAATGGCTGACATGAAGACCAGTTAACACTGGAGATTCGCTATGGTATGCATCGTGGATTGGAAAAACATACTATCTTGCAGGGCTAGAGGGATGTTTATAGACCAAGCCTAAGTATTATCCCCAGGAAAATCAGCGATCAACTACAAACTTAGGGGTCTAATTAGGGATACAAAAGTCATCCTCTACTCATAGTAGCCTTATCAATAGTACAAGGGTACGATGACGGTGACACTAACAAACCAGATCACAAGATGTGAAGAACCAGTAGCGTAAGTCCCCCCTGGTTTAGGATTCCCATCAACAGTCTTGTAATGATCAATATTATCATTTGGTAATCCTTATCGGGTATTGTGTCTCTAAATCATTGAGACCGGCATACCCAGATAACCAGATACGGGGTAGCGACCCACAATCACTCGGTACTACCACATGATGTTGATGTGATGGGAAGTGCAGTGTAAACAAATATAAGTGGTGGTCTAAAAAAGGATAGGGAGCTCAACCTAGAATATTTTAATAAACGTTGGCCCCTTCCTTAATAAAAACAAGAACAGTGTAGTATCATCATCGCAGTCCACACAAATAGCTGCGAGGAGACCAACATGTTTCAGCCACTAAAGGTTAACTCCTCAGGCTTTCGTCAGGGTCTCTGTTCAATAAATATACTACTGCTTAAATGTGAATAAGTGTGAAAAAATATAGAAAAAAACACACAAGTGGAAACCAGTAAAGGATATAGTGTTCCTTCGACTGTGTCTACTCCTCTCTTCGGCACCTGGTTGAATGTACTATGTAAAGAGGACAAACGTACAGGAAGATCACAATCAGCTACACTGGTCTGTAGTAAACATAATAAATTGTTTCACAAAAATAATAAATCAGCTTGCTTCAGAAAGTGATTAAAAAGCATTGGAGAATTTTGAACAGTGGCAAAGATAAAATTCCTTTCCCACTTTTTGCTTTTAAACGCTCAGCCAACCTAAGGGATCGCTTGGTACACACTCGACCAAAAGCTACACCTAGGAGAGAGATAGGCACGTTATGGGATCTCCCTCCGGTGTTAGGGCACCATCCGTGTGGAGGCTGCTCTATTTGCCCTCTAACGACTAAAATCACTAGTGTGGACATTGGTACAGATAGGCCATGGGAACTGCGGCAGTTTACAAACAATCAAAAGAGCCAGGTTTTAAGCTTCTTGAGGAACTGTTTGTGATCGGTGATCATAAGAAGCTGCATTGGAAGCTGATTCCAGTAGAGGTGCACTAAATGAGAAAAGGATCTGCCACAGTTTCTGGCAGTGCAGACCCTAAGCAGGGTAAGCAGGTATTTAGTTCCTGACCTAAGCTTGGCCCGTTTCCATACATGGTCTTCTGTGCCAGGCAGATGGTCTTGAAACAAACTCATTTCCTAACTGGGAGCCAGTATAGAGCTTTTAAACTGGGTGTGCCAACGTTTTTTTTAGGATGGATCAAATGTGCCTTTCTGCCGGCTTCCAGGGTCACTTGACTGTGAAAGGCTTTTGTGTGGGTTCTATTTGTGTTCCCTCCATACATCAGAACAAAAGGGTCTTGCCTGTGGGTCAGGGTTTTTCCCTCCTGAGTAGGATGTCCTGGCATTGTACTCAGACTTCCTGAGCTTCAAATTTTAGCCTCAGGGCTATGCCCACCCCATTCTGAAAGTCTGAGGGGTGCCTGTCCTACCACTGATAAATGCAGGTTACACCTAGGCCTGCCTGCCCTTTGTTACTTCAGATGGTTTGGAGCCAAACCCAGGAAAGGGACAACCCCATCCAAGGACGGGCACTGGGGATAAAAGTGGTACCTTCACATTCTCTCATAAAAACACTTGTGGACATGTTAAAGTGTCATATGAAGGACTGCACTGCTGTCTGAAGAAGGAAGTCTGGATGTGCTCGCCTTGAACCCAGGATCCCCATAAGTGGTTCCAAGAGCCAGTTGGCTGACCTCCTGTTTGAGTTACAGGGACACAACAAGTTTCAGGGGCCTCCCAGCAGCCAACCAGCACCTACTGGACCTCCCTGGGCCTGCATGAGCCCGGATACGGTCCTCTGCTGGAGTGAGTACTTATGTGCTAGAGGTGCCCCCAGGTCCTTGACCCTTGGCAGACATCAGAGTAAGCTCCTCCTACATGGAAGGTGGAAATCCAGAAGTTTTGGGCTCCTCTTGACCAGGAAACACACTGTTTGTGCTGATGAATGACAATCCACGATGCATTACAAACTTAGGGGTCTAATTAGGGATACAAAAGTCATCCTCTACTCATAGTAGCCTTATCAATAGTACAAGGGTACGATGACGGTGACACTAACAAACCAGATCACAAGATGTGAAGAACCAGTAGCGTAAGTCCCCCCTGGTTTAGGATTCCCATCAACAGTCTTGTAATGATCAATATTATCATTTGGTAATCCTTATCGGGTATTGTGTCTCTAGATCATTGAGACCGGCATACCCAGATAACCAGATATGGGGTAGCGACCCACAATCACTCGGTACTACCACATGATGTTGATGTGATGGGAAGTGCAGTGTAAACAAATATAAGTGGTGGTCTAAAAAAGGATAGGGAGCTCAACCTAGAATATTTTAATAAACGTTGGCCCCTTCCTTAATAAAAACAAGAACAGTGTAGTATCATCATCGCAGTCCACACAAATAGCTGCGAGGAGACCAACATGTTTCAGCCACTAAAGGTTATTTATTTATTTATTTAAAATATTTATAAAGCGCGACTGTCACCTGGCAGGTATCCTGGCGCTGTTGGCTACTCCTAAAGGTTCTTAGACGGGAGTTAAACAATGGTTAGGGATTTAAAGGGACGGGGGAAAGAGCCAGGTTTTAATTCGTTTTCTGAAGGGAAGGAGATGGGGGATTTGGCGAATATCGACAGGCAGACTGTTCCACAACTTGGCAGCAGCTACTCTGAACGATCTTCCCCCAGTCCTGGCCTTCTTACATCTGGGCACTTTCACAAGGCAGGCAGTTGTCGACCTAAGTGTTCTGGTGGGAGTATACCACGAGAACAGACGTTGGAGAGGCCTGGGTCCGGCACCGTGTAGTGCCTTAAAGACCAGGCAGAGGGCTTTAAAGGCAATGCGTTGCTTCAGCGGCAGCCAGTGCAGCTCGGCCAGTGCTGCAGTGGCCGAGGATCTCCTGGTCCAGCCAAGGGCCAGTTTGGCTGCTGCCGACTGAACTCGTTGGAGTCTGTCCAATAGTGTCGCAGGAGATTCAAACAGCAGCGCATTACAGTAGTCTAGGCGACTAAGAATAGTACACCTGACTATCAGTGCTCGGGCAGAAGATGGTAATAGAGGCAAGACTTTGCGCAGTGAGCGTAAGAGGCCTGAGCAGGTGGCGACTGTTCTTGAAACCTGCGTTTCCATGCTTAGTTGGTGGTTAAGCATGACGCCCAGATTGCGGACACTAGTGACCGGTGGCGGGTTATTAGAGTTTTCCGGGGGCCAAAACTCAGCAGGCAGAGGGCGCGGTATTCGGCTCGCCGGGCAAAACAGGACCTCGGTTTTCGAGGAGTTAAACTGGAGGGAGTTTCTGTGCAGCCAGCTCGCAGTGTCTCTTAGACAGTTGTGAAAAGCTTCTAAGGGGATGGAATCTTCGCCCTCCCAAGAGAGAAGAAGCTGCGTGTCGTCCGCGTAGTTTACTGTGGTCATGTTGTATGATTTAATTAGGGTGACCAAAGGTTTCAAGTAAACATTAAATAGAATCGGGCTGATGGAGGAGCCCTGAGGAACACCGTGAGGGACAGGGGAGAAGGCCGATTGGAAAGGGGGAAGGGATACCGCCTGTGCTCTGTCACTGAGGTAAGAGTGGAGCCAGATCAGGGCCGTGCCGTCGATCCCTGCCTCTCTCAGCCGCTCGAGCAGAATCCCGTGGTTGACCGTATCGAATGCGGCAGACAGGTCTAATAGAATCAAGGCCACAGCTTGGCCCCTGTCTGCACGCATTCGAAGCTCCTCCATGGTGGTAAGCACAGCGGTTTCGGTGCCATGGGCTGGGCGAAAACCGAATTGGAATTCGTCCAGAATGTGGTGCTGCTCGAGGTGGGTCGAGAGGCAGTTACTGACCCAACGTTCCAGCACCTTCACCGGGAATGGCAGAAGTGATATGGGGCGGAAGTTGGTCAAGCATTCTGGGTTGAGCGTAGGTTTCTTCAGAAGCGGGGTGATGAGCGCTTGCTTCCAAGAGGTGGGGACAAAGCCACAGCTGAGGGATTGGTTACAAATCATCCGGAGAGTATAGAATAATTCGTGTCCACATGCTTTCCACATTTTCGGAGGCAAAGGGTCTAGGGGAGATCCAGCAGTGATGCCTTGTGCCACTTTGTCGAATTCAGTTTGAGAGAGAAGAGGGAAAGCTCGGAGCCTGTTCGTGGGAGGACAGACTGACTTCAAAGAGTCAGAAATGATAAGGCTGACTTCGGAAGAGGTGGGATGGATGTGTGGCGGAGGCGAGACTAAGTTATTTATGATAGTCTCAATTTTGTCAGTAAAAAACTGAGCGAGGCTATCACAAAGAGTCTGAGAAGGAGATATAGGATTTTTGGCACAGTCAGGATGTAAAATATTGTCCAGAATCTGAAATATGCTTTTAGGACTGTTAGCCGCATTGGCTATGGTGGAGCAATAGTAATTCGCTTTGCTCTCTATGATAACGGATTTGTATTCACGGAGTGCCTTTTTCCAGAGGGCTTTCTTATTGTTACAGTATCCTTGTCTCCACTGTCTCTCAGCCTGTTTACAGGTTGATTTGAGGATTTTCAGGGAGTCGTTGTACCAGGGAGCAGGTGCTCTACCTTTAGGTTTGCAGTGTTTTAGAGGGGCGACCGCGTCCGCGATGGATGTAATTTTTGCACTAAAGGATCTGTAGTTGTGTTCCACCGAATTGGAAGGGGAGACACTATCTTCCACCTCGAAGACTTTGGCGGAGATACTAAGTTTTTCTAAGGCTTTCCAATTACGATAAGAGAATTGTGGTGGCAAGTGAGTCTTGGGCTTTCTTGTAGTGGTGTTGTTGATGTAAAGTTTGATGAGCGAATGATCTGTCCAGCTCATAGGCAGGATGTCGCCTACTTGCGTTAGACCCGGACTCGAAAAGATAAGATCCAGGCGGTTGCCAGCCGAATGGGTGGGGTCCTTTATCAATTGGTGAAGCCCCACACTATCACAGGACAGCAGAAGATTGTTTAGACTCGTGTCTAGGCTGCCGTTTGGCCAAAGATTGAAGTCTCCCAGAATAATAAGTTTATTATGGGAGGTTGCCAAGTTAGTGATAATCGTGAGGAGCGCTTGCTGTTGTGAAAGAGAAAAGGCCCCAGGCGGTCGGTAACAAATAATGACCGTGAAGGTGACTCCTAAGTGGCAGTTTATAGTCAGACCGAGAAGCTCGATTCCGGGTACTGAGTCTATATCAATGGTGTTCAATTGCCACGAGGCTCGGAAGATGACACCGACACCGCCACCTCGGCCTTTGGGTCTAGGGAGATGGAGAATGTTAAAATTTAGAGGACAGGCAGAGGCTAGGTCAGTCTCACAGTTGGCATGTGTCCAAGTCTCTGTTAGAAAAAGTACATCTAGATGATGTGAGTCTATAAGGAGGTTGATTTCGGTGGCATGCTTCGGTAGCGATCGCACATTCAAGAGGCCTCCTACAAGTAGACCCTTGTGGGTGATGTCTGTAAGGGGAGAGGCAGTCTCTTCAAAGATGAGCTTACCTTCATGAGCATATCCTCGGAGGTTAAGCAGGGCATCGCGGGAATAGCAGGGGGTCAGTGAGCTATGTTGGGCAGGGTCTGTGGCGCTAGGCGCATCCTCGTCGCGGACGAGCGCAGACGAGCTTGCCTTAAGCGCGCCTTCGGCGCGCCCGCTGCGCTCGTCCGCTGCGCTTCCGGTATTGACACATGATTTATAGTGACAGCTAGTGGCGTAGGAGGGGGTGTGGCCAGCAGTAGATGGGCGTGGCTATCGTCTCCCTTTCGGCGGTCAATGGCGCCAGGGAGCGAGTAGATTCTGCTTCCCCACAGCTAGTGATCAGCTGTTCTGGGAGTCAGGTAGTGTGCAAAACGGCAATAATGTCCTTTAAAAACACAGTAATACACAATCACAACAGTTTTAAAAAGATATGAACACCTCCCGGCTTTTCGCCTCAGGAGTTTAGCAGCAATGGGGCAGCGCGGCGTCAGCGCGTCCTATATCACTGCGGAGGGGGCGTGGCCAGCAGTAGATGGGCGTGGCTATCGTCTCCCTTTCGGCGGTCAATGGCGCCAGGGAGCGAGTAGATTCTGCTTCCCCACAGCTAGTGATCAGCTGTTCTGGGAGTCAGGTAGTGTGCAAAACGGCAATAATGTCCTTTAAAAACACAGTAATACACAATCACAACAGTTTTAAAAAGATATGAACACCTCCCGGCTTTTCGCCTCAGGAGTTTAGCAGCAATGGGGCAGCGCGGCGTCAGCGCGTCCTATATCACTGCGGAGGGGGCGTGGCCAGCAGTAGATGGGCGTGGCTATCGTCTCCCTTTCGGCGGTCAATGGCGCCAGGGAGCGAGTAGATTCTGCTTCCCCACAGCTAGTGATCAGCTGTTCTGGGAGTCAGGTAGTGTGCAAAACGGCAATAATGTCCTTTAAAAACACAGTAATACACAATCACAACAGTTTTAAAAAGATATGAACACCTCCCGGCTTTTCGCCTCAGGAGTTTAGCAGCAATGGGGCAGCGCGGCGTCAGCGCGTCCTATATCACTGCGGAGGGGGCGTGGCCAGCAGTAGATGGGCGTGGCTATCGTCTCCCTTTCGGCGGTCAATGGCGCCAGGGAGCGAGTAGATTCTGCTTCCCCACAGCTAGTGATCAGCTGTTCTGGGAGTCAGGTAGTGTGCAAAACGGCAATAATGTCCTTTAAAAACACAGTAATACACAATCACAACAGTTTTAAAAAGATATGAACACCTCCCGGCTTTTCGCCTCAGGAGTTTAGCAGCAATGAGGTTAACTCCTCAGGCTTTCGTCAGGGTCTCTGTTCAATAAATAAACTACTGCTTAAATGTGAATAAGTGTGAAAAAATATAGAAAAAAACACACAAGTGGAAACCAGTAAAGGATATAGTGTTCCTTCGACTGTGTCTACTCCTCTCTTCGGCACCTGGTTGAATGTACTATGTAAAGAGGACAAACGTACAGGAAGATCACAATCAGCTACACTGGTCTGTAGTAAACATAATAAATTGTTTCACAAAAATAATAAATCAGCTTGCTTACTCACCCAGAGTGTCCGGGGAGTGGACCTCACCTCTTCCTGGACCTGGCTCAGGATATGTGAGACCCCGCTCTACAATAACAGAAACCGACTACGTAAATCACAAAACCCAAGAGGTCAAACATTAATTTACTCTGGCGATGTATATTCTGTATATGGAGCTTATTGACACCCATCCAGAGATTCACTAGTACACCCTCTCTCCACTTCACTGTCAACTACAGGATAAACAAACAGTCATGTTCAGACCTCCTCTATTCCAACATATAGTTGGCAATATGAAGAAAAGCCTAATGTAAGGCTAGTAGAGCAGGTAGACCAATATTCCTACCTGTCCGTCGTTGTCTCAGGCCGTGACTGAGTCAGGGGGAGGCACAGTCTCTCCTATCTCCTGGCTACTTCACTGTTCTGGTAAGTGACAACCAACCAATCGATACCTGTGGGGGAGGGGCTGGCCCTGTCGCCGCCTACACAGGGATTGCTGCCAGGGTGACTCCTGTTGCGCTATAATTAGCAGTAATGCCCACCGCTAATGTCAGGACTTGATAATCGCCCAGTGATTGCACATCCTCAGTCCCACGCTCATTACCGGCCTCGCGCTCGTACTCTCGCGAGACTCGCCGGTAAGAAACTACAAAATGACGTCACGTTGCCCGTGTTGGTAGTTTCTAGTTCTAACTACCGCATTGCGGACTATGCCAAGCTGTATCAACACAGACCAATGTCCACCTGATGATGCAAAACCGCGTCCATCAGTGGTTGTGTCGTGAGAGCATTCAACAACCCGTCTCGGACTCGCGCTCACGCTCTCGCGAGACTAGGCGGTAAGAGACTACAGGATGACATCACGTCTCCCGTGTCTGTAGTTTCTAGTACCACCTTCCGCATTGCGGATTCATCCGAGTTTACTAGCCAAGAGCAATGTCTCAATGATGACGCAAGCCTGCGTACATCGGTGGTTGTACCAAGATAGAAACATCATCCCCCCAGAGGGTTTTATCGCATAGACCCTAGGCTAAGGTTGGTTCATACCGGCACTGAACCGGCAATGTTAATCATTCAATGGACCCGAACAATTTCTAAGGTTAGATAACAAAGCCCCGCTACCCGGGTGACAGGGCTCGCATTAATGTCTGCCCGGAGGCGCCAAATCATCCTGTCATGGACATAACAGGAATGAATATTGAAGATTTTACATATTTCAGACCAAAAACAAAGTTCAATCTACCCAGCCATTATGTAATGGGCTAGAAATGGTGGTTAGCCCCCAGGCCCCTCATGTGTTAACACCATAGAGAGAATATTGGTATATACAAAGTCAGGTCGTTACCAGTAAATTAGCCCTTTCACATGTACAACCCACTCAAGACCCTGTACTCACACCTGAAATTCAGAAATATCAGTTCAAGGCAAACCACGGAATGTCATCGTTCAACCCTTGTCTGTCTGTCCCCAATTTGAACACCCACTTCTGTTCACGAATGAAAAGATACCTAGACACATCACTCACATGTGGTGGAATGTATGGTTTTGCCAAGACATGCCATTTGAAGTCTGTTTCGGCATGATTACGTGTGATGAAATGCTTAGTGAGTTTCGAGATGTCTTTCTTGCAGCGAAAAGTACTTTTGTGTTCCTGCATTCTCACACGCACTTTTCTCGTGGTCATGCCCACATATCGTTCATTGCACGTGCAAGTGATGAGGTAGATCAAGTTGGTACTGTTGCAGTTTGTAAACTGCCGCAGTTCCCATGGCCTATCTGTACCAATGTCCACACTAGTGATTTTAGTCGTTAGAGGGCAAATAGAGCAGCCTCCACACGGATGGTGCCCTAACACCGGAGGGAGATCCCATAACGTGCCTATCTCTCTCCTAGGTGTAGCTTTTGGTCGAGTGTGTACCAAGCGATCCCTTAGGTTGGCTGAGCGTTTAAAAGCGAAAAGTGGGAAAGGAATTTTATCTTTGCCACTGTTCAAAATTCTCCAATGCTTTTTAATCACTTTCTGAACATAGTTCGATTTGGTGTTGAATGTGCTCACTAGTGTTAGTCGGTCCAAGGGTGGTTTCTCTACACGTGGTTCCAGAAGAGCAGCCCGATGATTATTTGCTGCTCGTTTATATGAGCGCTGGACCAATTTTTTTGGGTAATGCCTCTCTCTCAATTGCTTAGAAAGATCATCTGCATGACGTTTGAAGGTGTCTGGGGTAGAACAGTTCCGATGAACTCGAAGAAACTGTCCAAAGGGCAGATTATCCCTCAGTGACTTGGGGTGTTGACTTTCGTAAAGGAGAAGGGAATTCCTTGACATCGGTTTTCTGTACAGTTCACTCTCCAAACCCCTCAAGGTGCTGTAAATCGAGAGGTCCAGGAAAGGAAGTCTATCTTTATTCATTTCCATAGTGAACCGGAGATAGTTATTCTGACTGTTAAGCCATTGGTGAAACAGTGTGACCGATTCACTAGTCCCTCTCCACACCATCAGAATATCATCAATGTATCTTTTCCACCAAATTATAGATGGAAAGAAAGGGTTGGTGGGATGCAAAACTGTGGTCTGTTCAAATTCATGGACGTATAAATTCGCCAGCGAAGGCGCAAAAATACTGCCCATGCTGGTTCCAGAGACTTGGTGGTATATCTGGTCCTCATACATGAAAAAGTTTTCTTTCATGGCTATGGTGGCCAAAGCCATGATGAACGGTACAGGAGTGATGGAGTCCAATTCCGATTCACCCAGGATGGATCTGATAGTGTCCAGAGTCGCATCCTGGGGAATGGAGGTATACAGGGACTCAACATCAAGAGAGACAAGATAATCCGTCTCTCGATCAAAAACGATATCAGGAATCACTCTCAGGACATCGGTGGTGTCCATGAGAAACGTAGGCATCTTGTTGACCAATGGTTTGAGAAAGTAATCAGCAAAAGCTGAAAGGGGTTCAAGAAGTGAACCCTGGCCTGAAATTATAGGCCTACCTGGAGGCGGTCTCTGTGGTTTATGCACCTTAGGTAAGGTGTAAAAATAAGGCATGATAGGATGTTTAGCCTGCAGGAATTGTGCCTCTGCGGGAGTGATCCAGCCTTCTCCTAAGGCTTCTTCAACCAGGACTTGAATTTCACTCATCAGTCTTGGAGTCGGATCAACAGCCGAATGGACGGTAAGCATTGACGTTACTCAGCTGGCGGATACACTCTGCCCTGTAAGTATCTACATTTTGGACCACAATGGAGCCCCCTTTGTCGGCGGGCTTCACAGTTATACTCCCATCTCGGGTCAAGGTTTTAAGACCCTGTCTCTCTGCAGTGTTGAGGTTATTGTACCGTGATCTAGAACTATACTGTATAAGATCTATATCATTCTTGACAGCCAGTTCGAAAGTTAGTACTTGGGTCGGTACAGCATGTAAGGGGGGTGAGAAAGTAGATTTATTCCTCAAACCGGTGTTGGTATCCTTGTCCACCTCTGATTCCTCAGTGATCTTGTTCTTAAAGAAATAATGGAGCCTTAGCTTCCGGAAAAACTGTGCTAGTTCCGTTTGTAGGACAAATGGATCACCCTCATCTGTAGTCACGAAACCTAAGCCCTTATTCAGCAAAGCCTCCTCTGTGTCTGATAAAATTCTTTGGCTGAGATTGACCACCAAACTCTGTTCAGGTCTGTTTATTGTTCTTGAGCATTCCTTCTCGTGTGACTCCGAGTTCCTGCATGGGGGCCCGTCGTGTCCTCCCATTGCACCTGAGGCTGTCCTTGTGCCGGTCTTCTTTTGCCCCGTGACCGTCTGGGGCCACGCGCTAAAAAAGGCTGGCTATTGAAATTTTGAAAACCAGGAAAGGGGCCCATCGGTGGAGCAAAATTACCTGGATAACCCCACGGTCCTGGTGGCCACCAAGATTGGCCGGGCATGTTATAATGGCCCCTATAGTTTTGTGATCTCCCTCCTCTGCCACGATTGTTTCCGGCATTGGATGGCTGATTACTGGCCTCCGAATCGCTTCCTGTCTCTGAGCTAGATCCTGAGTAGTTGGATCCATACATTCTCCCTCGTTTGTTAAAGTCTGGAGCTTTGTAATTGTCGCTGGTGTAGGGATAGACAGTTTCCAAATTAAACTTGGCCAGATCTTTCTTGAACTTCTCAAGTTTAGTCTGAAGTATCGAATCAGCAAATTCTTTGTTGGCTTTATCTGATTCGTCTTTGTTTTTTTTGAAAGTGGCACTGATGGTGGCCTTGATTTTGCCCTCCAGGACCTGTATTTCTACTAAAATTGCGTCTGATACCCGTTTGGCTGTACTGATAATCAGAATTAGCCAGTCACGGGTGCAGCGCCAAGCAATCATTGACCAATCCTTCAGGAATGGTTTATCGCTTAGGAATAATCGTGGAGCATTGGTTACTATAAGCCCGGGAGGTGCGCAACTAGCTCGCATGTAATCAGCCATGATAATCCCATGTGTCTGAGTCCGAGAGTGCGACTTTTTCAATGCTAGGACTTTAGTCCAGTCATCCGTTGCACTGACTGTAGGTGTAGGTAGTGTTTCTAAGATACTCGGCATATTATCTAAGATGGAATGATACATGGAATCATCGTAAGCCAGACCATGGCGTTCTGCCATTGTAGCTATACAGTGGAAAAGAAAAACAGGTGTAGAAAACCTCGAGACAAAAGTCAATATGCTAAGCACTTCTTATTATTAGAAATGAAATGATCACTATTACTTGGATCAACACATAATAGCCCGCAGCTGCACGCTGCTCTAAAAATGGAAAAACATACTATCTTGCAGGGCTAGAGGGATGTTTATAGACCAAGCCTAAGTATTATCCCCAGGAAAATCAGCGATCAACTACAAACTTAGGGGTCTAATTAGGGATACAAAAGTCATCCTCTACTCATAGTAGCCTTATCAATAGTACAAGGGTACGATGACGGTGACACTAACAAACCAGATCACAAGATGTGAAGAACCAGTAGCGTAAGTCCCCCCTGGTTTAGGATTTCCATCAACAGTCTTGTAATGATCAATATTATCATTTGGTAATCCTTATCGGGTATTGTGTCTCTAGATCATTGAGACCGGCATACCCAGATAACCAGATACGGGGTAGCGACCCACAATCACTCGGTACTACCACATGATGTTGATGTGATGGGAAGTGCAGTGTAAACAAATATAAGTGGTGGTCTAAAAAAGGATAGGGAGCTCAACCTAGAATATTTTAATAAACGTTGGCCCCTTCCTTAATAAAAACAAGAACAGTGTAGTATCATCATCGCAGTCCACACAAATAGCTGCGAGGAGACCAACATGTTTCAGCCACTAAAGGTTAACTCCTCAGGCTTTCGTCAGGGTCTCTGTTCAATAAATATACTACTGCTTAAATGTGAATAAGTGTGAAAAAATATAGAAAAAAACACACAAGTAGAAACCAGTAAAGGATATAGTGTTCCTTCGACTGTGTCTACTCCTCTCTTCGGCACCTGGTTGAATGTACTATGTAAAGAGGACAAACGTACAGGAAGATCACAATCAGCTACACTGGTCTGTAGTAAACATAATAAATTGTTTCACAAAAATAATAAATCAGCTTGCTTCAGAAAGTGATTAAAAAGCATTGGAGAATTTTGAACAGTGGCAAAGATAAAATTCCTTTCCCACTTTTCGCTTTTAAACGCTCAGCCAACCTAAGGGATCGCTTGGTACACACTCGACCAAAAGCTACACCTAGGAGAGAGATAGGCACGTTATGGGATCTCCCTCCGGTGTTAGGGCACCATCCGTGTGGAGGCTGCTCTATTTGCCCTCTAACGACTAAAATCACTAGTGTGGACATTGGTACAGATAGGCCATGGGAACTGCGGCAGTTTACAAACTGCAACAGTACCAACTTGATCTACCTCATCACTTGCACGTGCAATGAACGATATGTGGGCATGACCACGAGAAAAGTGCGTGTGAGGATGCAGGAACACAAAAGCACTTTTCGCTGCAAGAAAGACATCTCGAAACTCACTAAGCATTTCATCACACGTAATCATGCCGAAACAGACTTCAAATGGCATATCTTGGAAAAACCATACATTCCACCACATGTGAGTGATGTGTCTAGGTATCTTTTCATTCGTGAACAGAAGTGGGTGTTCAAATTGGGGACAGACAGACAAGGGTTGAACGATGACATTCCGTGGTTTGCCTTGAACTGATATTTCTGAATTTCAGGTGTGAGTACAGGGTCTTGAGTGGGTTGTACATGTGAAAGGGCTAATTTACTGGTAACGACCTGACTTTGTATATACCAATATTCTCTCTATGGTGTTAACACATGAGGGGCCTGGGGGCTAACCACCATTTCTAGCCCATTACATAATGGCTGGGTAGATTGAACTTTGTTTTTGGTCTGAAATATGTAAAATCTTCAATATTCATTCCTGTTATGTCCATGACAGGATGATTTGGCGCCTCCGGGCAGACATTAATGCGAGCCCTGTCACCCGGGTAGCGGGGCTTTGTTATCTAACCTTAGAAATTGTTCGGGTCTATTGAATGATTAACATTGCCGGTTCAGTGCCGGTATGAACCAACCTTAGCCTAGGGTCTATGCGATAAAACCCTCTGGGGGGATGATGTTTCTATCTTGGTACAACCACCGATGTACGCAGGCTTGCGTCATCATTGAGACATTGCTCTTGGCTAGTAAACTCGGATGAATCCGCAATGCGGAAGGTGGTACTAGAAACTACAGACACGGGAGACGTGATGTCATCCTGTAGTCTCTTACCGCCTAGTCTCGCGAGAGCGTGAGCGCGAGTCCGAGACGGGTTGTTGAATGCTCTCACGACACAACCACTGATGGACGCGGTTTTGCATCATCAGGTGGACATTGGTCTGTGTTGATACAGCTTGGCATAGTCCGCAATGCGGTAGTTAGAACTAGAAACTACCAACACGGGCAACGTGACGTCATTTTGTAGTTTCTTACCGGCGAGTCTCGCGAGAGTACGAGCGCGAGGCCGGTAATGAGCGTGGGACTGAGGATGTGCAATCACTGGGCGATTATCAAGTCCTGACATTAGCGGTGGGCATTACTGCTAATTATAGCGCAACAGGAGTCACCCTGGCAGCAATCCCTGTGTAGGCGGCGACAGGGCCAGCCCCTCCCCCACAGGTATCGATTGGTTGGTTGTCACTTACCAGAACAGTGAAGTAGCCAGGAGATAGGAGAGACTGTGCCTCCCCCTGACTCAGTCACGGCCTGAGACAACGACGGACAGGTAGGAATATTGGTCTACCTGCTCTACTAGCCTTACATTAGGCTTTTCCTCATATTGCCAACTATATGTTGGAATAGAGGAGGTCTGAACATGACTGTTTGTTTATCCTGTAGTTGACAGTGAAGTGGAGAGAGGGTGTACTAGTGAATCTCTGGATGGGTGTCAATAAGCTCCATATACAGAATATACATCGCCAGAGTAAATTAATGTTTGACCTCTTGGGTTTTGTGATTTACGTAGTCGGTTTCTGTTATTGTAGAGCGGGGTCTCACATATCCTGAGCCAGGTCCAGGAAGAGGTGAGGTCCACTCCCCGGACACTCTGGGTGAGTAAGCAAGCTGATTTATTATTTTTGTGAAACAATTTATTATGTTTACTACAGACCAGTGTAGCTGATTGTGATCTTCCTGTACGTTTGTCCTCTTTACATAGTACATTCAACCAGGTGCCGAAGAGAGGAGTAGACACAGTCGAAGGAACACTATATCCTTTACTGGTTTCCACTTGTGTGTTTTTTTCTATATTTTTTCACACTTATTCACATTTAAGCAGTAGTATATTTATTGAACAGAGACCCTGACGAAAGCCTGAGGAGTTAACCTTTAGTGGCTGAAACATGTTGGTCTCCTCGCAGCTATTTGTGTGGACTGCGATGATGATACTACACTGTTCTTGTTTTTATTAAGGAAGGGGCCAACGTTTATTAAAATATTCTAGGTTGAGCTCCCTATCCTTTTTTAGACCACCACTTATATTTGTTTACACTGCACTTCCCATCACATCAACATCATGTGGTAGTACCGAGTGATTGTGGGTCGCTACCCCGTATCTGGTTATCTGGGTATGCCGGTCTCAATGATCTAGAGACACAATACCCGATAAGGATTACCAAATGATAATATTGATCATTACAAGACTGTTGATGGGAATCCTAAACCAGGGGGGACTTACGCTACTGGTTCTTCACATCTTGTGATCTGGTTTGTTAGTGTCACCGTCATCGTACCCTTGTACTATTGATAAGGCTACTATGAGTAGAGGATGACTTTTGTATCCCTAATTAGACCCCTAAGTTTGTAATGCATCGTGGATTGTCATTCATCAGCACAAACAGTGTGTTTCCTGGTCAAGAGGAGCCCAAAACTTCTGGATTTCCACCTTTCATGTAGGAGGAGCTTACTCTGATGTCTGCCAAGGGTCAAGGACCTGGGGGCACCTCTAGCACATAAGTACTCACTCCAGCAGAGGACCGTATCCGGGCTCATGCAGGCCCAGGGAGGTCCAGTAGGTGCTGGTTGGCTGCTGGGAGGCCCCTGAAACTTGTTGTGTCCCTGTAACTCAAACAGGAGGTCAGCCAACTGGCTCTTGGAACCACTTATGGGGATCCTGGGTTCAAGGCGAGCACATCCAGACTTCCTTCTTCAGACAGCAGTGCAGTCCTTCATATGACACTTTAACATGTCCACAAGTGTTTTTATGAGAGAATGTGAAGGTACCACTTTTATCCCCAGTGCCCGTCCTTGGATGGGGTTGCCCCTTTCCTGGGTTTGGCTCCAAACCATCTGAAGTAACAAAGGGCAGGCAGGCCTAGGTGTAACCTGCATTTATCAGTGGTAGGACAGGCACCCCTCAGACTTTCAGAATGGGGTGGGCATAGCCCTGAGGCTAAAATTTGAAGCTCAGGAAGTCTGAGTACAATGCCAGGACATCCTACTCAGGAGGGAAAAACCCTGACCCACAGGCAAGACCCTTTTGTTCTGATGTATGGAGGGAACACAAATAGAACCCACACAAAAGCCTTTCACAGTCAAGTGACCCTGGAAGCCGGCAGAAAGGCACATTTGATCCATCCTAAAAAAAACGTTGGCACACCCAGTTTAAAAGCTCTATACTGGCTCCCAGTTAGGAAATGAGTTTGTTTCAAGACCATCTGCCTGGCACAGAAGACCATGTATGGAAACGGGCCAAGCTTAGGTCAAGAACTAAATACCTGCTCACCCTGCTTAGGGTCTGCACTGCCAGAAACTATGGCAGATCCTTTTCTCATTTAGTGCACCTCTACTGGAATCAGCTTCCAATGCAGCTTCTTATGATCACCGATCACAAACAGTTCCTCAAGAAGCTTAAAACCTGGCTCTTTTGATTGTCTTCCCTCCTCTTGTCTGCAGTTAAACCTTACCTTCAGGTGCCTCCGCTTTAGCACTTTCATACCATTCTGGGTGATATGTGCACCTAATAAAACGTTATAACATAACATTTAGGCAGAAAGATGCCCACATTCTAAAAGTGGCATTTTCAGAATAGTTACTTAAAATCTGACATTGCAATTAAAAAGGATTTTAAATTACAAATACTTTTCGTTGAAGAAACACTTTTCCATATGTTCCCAAACTGAAGTTTTCACTTGTTAAGGCTAATAAGATAATCCACTGTTAGGCTATAGGCGATGTAGTCTTACAACGGTAAAACATTACATCAGTAGGCTTTTACTGTCAGAACATATAAAACATAATTAGACATGTCCTACCTTTTAAATTCTTTGTATCCTGCCCTAGAAGCCTTTAGTGCCTACCTTAGGGGTGACTCATGAGTATTATAAAGGAAGGTTTAGGCCTGGAAAAAGGTTTATTTTTCCAGTTTTAATTGCAGTTTAAAACAGCACTACAGGCTGTAGTGGTAGGCCTGAGAATTGTTTTAGAAGTGCTAATTTACTGGTGGTGCAATGAGAGCTCAAACCCATTAGTAGCATTAAAATTACAGCACATGTAGTACTATTTACCAGAGTCCTAATGCCAACTAAAATCAAGTTCAGCAAAAACAGGTGAATGAAGGCAAACGGTCTGGGGAATACCACACTAAGGATTTCAGGTGTAACATGATAACGTTCTGCTTGAGCAGGGTGATCAATATTTGAACAGGGATAACCTATTACCCTGTATGTATATGTATGTATTTTTAAGTATCTTTTTTAAGAAAAGAAAAGGTCTTGGCATGCGGCGCACATAAAAAACCAAAAAGAATTATATATAGAGAGAGACAGAGGTCTTTGTGTCCACCACACCATATACAGCCATTGCCTTTCCTGTATTTTTCTGCCTTGTCATTGCTTTGACCAACTGTACGTCAAGCCGACGGCTTTCCGCTGATGTTTGCATTGTCGCACCGAGTTTCCATTAAGGATTTAGTTTTAGGCCATAAACTAGTTCTTGCAGTTGGACATTGGTTGATGAGACAGGCTCCCTCCCCCTCAGGCTGCTCTGCTACTGATTCATTTCCTTCCACAGAATGACCTCCCTGCTGCATCCAACCTGATTTTGATGCTGCTGGGTGCAGTGACACATGGTTGCTAGGAACCCAGATGATTTGTTCTCTAAAGTTAGCTTTAGTTCCCATAGAGGCTGAAAATAGGTTGCCCCCCAGAATTTAAACAGATATAAGAACGGATAGGTAAGGAAGTACAGGATATAAATGCATTTGACATGGGTGAAACTGAAGAATAGGCAGAAAGGATAAAAGGGAGTGATGGGCAGCAACGAAGAGGGAGAAAAGATGTTTCTTATTTCACTGCAGATGCTTTAACTTCCCAGAAGTCTTCTGTTAGTTAGTGAGTTGTCATTTGTTTTGTATTAGACAACTGATAGTAAGGTTCTGTTCAGGAGGAGAGGAGGCAACAGAAAGGATGATTCATCCAGCAAGCACATCACCTTCAGCCACTCCACCGGACTTCACTGGACCGACCACAGCTACGTCCACTTCAGCTTCAGAAGAACCACGACACACCGCCACCCGCAACAGGTTCCTCGCAGGAGCTGGAGCAAGATCACCGCCAAGCAGCTCACCACCTCCCTCAGCCAGAACCCACCCGCCAGCACAACAAACCCCAACGAAGCAGCACACAACCTCACGCAGTGGCTGACCGCCTGCGCCGACGACCTCGCGCCACTAAAGAACCCTCTCAGCAGACCTAGAAGCAAGAAAGCCTCCTGGTTCACCGACGAACTCAAGGACTCCAAGAAGAACTGCTGCACCCTCGAGAAAGCCTGGCTCCTCGACCAGACCACAGACTACATGACCGCCCTCAAAGACGCCACCCGCAAGCACCACCAGCTCATTCGCACCACCAAGAAGAAATCACTGAAGGAACGACTGGAAAACAACGCCCACGACAGCAAGGAACTCTTCAGCATCGTCAAGGAGTTCTCCAACCCCAGCACCGGCAACAACGACATCACTCCTTCACAAGATCTCTGCGACTCTCTCGCCACGTACTTCCACCGCAAGATCGCCGACATCCACAACAGCTTTGGCGCACCATCCACGCACCTAACCGTTGAACCAACGCCCCCCACCGCCATCCTCCGCACCTGGACCACGGTGACCACCGAAGACACAGCCCGCACGATGAACACCATCCACTCCGGATCTCCAACCGACCCTTGCCCCAACTCCGGGACGTCATCAACTCCTCCTTCAACACTGCCACCTTCCCGGAGAGCTGGAAGCATGCCGAGCTCAACGCCCTACTGAAGAAACCAACAGCGGACCCCAACGACCTCAAGAACTTCCGCCCCATCTCGCTCCTCCCTTTTCCTGCCAAAGTCATCGAGAAGACCGTCAACAGACAGCTTGCAGCCTTCCTCGAGACGAACGGATCCCTCGACCCCTCGCAGTCCGGCTTCCGAGCCAACCACAGCACCGAGACCGCCCTCATCGCAGCCACCGACGACATCCGAGCCCTGCTTGACAACGGGGAAACAGCGGCCCTCATCCTCCTGGACCTCTCTGCAGCGTTCGACACCGCCTGCCACCGCACCCTAGTTCAACGCCTCAGCAACACCGGTATCCAAGAAAAGGCACTGGAGTGGATCATCTCGTTCCTCGCCAGAAGAACACAAAGAGTCCGCCTCCCCCCGTTCTGATCCGAGGCCACCGAAGACATCTGCGGCGTACCGCAAGGATCATCACTCAGCCCCACCCTCTTCAACGTCTACATGAGACCTCTTGCAGCCATCGCACGCCAACACAACCTCAACATCATCTCCTACGCCGAAGACACCCAACTGATCCTCTCCCTCACCAGAGACCCCGCCACCGCCAGAACGAGCATACACGAAGGAATGAAAGACGTCGCCGAGTGGATGAAGAACAGCCGCCTGAAACTGAACTCAGACAAGATGGAAGTCCTCATCCTGGGACCATCGCCCTTCTCCTGGGATGACTCCTGGTGGCCTCTCGCCCTGGGCACCGCTCCCAAGCCAACAGACCACGCACGAAACCTAGGCTTCATCCTGGACTCTTCACTCTCGATGACCAGACAAGTCAACGCCGTCTCCTCATCGCGCTTCAACACCCTGCGTATGCTCCGAAAGATCTTCCGATGGATCCCGACCGAAACCAGGAAGACGGTCACCCACTACGCGGGAACCACAGCCAAACTACAGAAAAGACTCCAGCGCATACAGAACGCCTCTGCCCGACTCATGTTGGACATCCCCCGACGCAGCCACATCTCCGGCCATCTGAGGGACCTGCACTGGCTCCCCGTCAGCAAAAGGATCACGTTCAGGCTCCTTACCCACGCACACAAATCTCTACACGACTTGGGCCCCAAGTACCTCAACGACCGCCTAACCTTCTACACGCCCACCCGCCAGCTACGTTCTACGAGCCTCGCCCTCGCCGCCATACCACGCATCCGAAGAGCCACCGCCGGAGGAAGATCCTTCTCCTACCTGGCAGCCAAGACATGGAACTCCCTCCCCATCCACCTCCGTCTGACACAGGACCATCTCGCCTTCAGGAAACAACTCAAGACCTGGCTGTTCGAGCAGTAGCGGAACCCTCCCCCAAGCGCCTTGAGACCCTTCCGGGTGAGTAGCGCGCTATACAAATGCTATGATTGATTGATTGATGGGAAGAACTGCCTGAACCGCAAAATGTGGACAAGGAACTTTGTCTGTGACCCATTGTGAAAATGTGAGAAACTGGGGAGTTTATCTATTCCCAAGGGCTTATTGAAATCCTATAGGATGCTGTAAATGAAGAAAGTGATACTTGTTTCCATCTACAATATTGTGTGCTTATATTCATGCGTGTTTCTGGAGTAAGGAGGGTTTCTCTCAATCACATTTTCCGGAGAAACATTCAATGGCATCTTGAGACCATATTTCTGTTCCTGAGAGATTACTTTTGAGTCTATTTTCTTTTATTAGATGTCTGTTGATTTAAAGCTGCCTATGTTGTCTAGCTTGACCCTTTCTTTTATTCGAACTGCAAAGGCTTTATGCTTATGCATTTATTCTCTCATCAGAACTCTTTTTGAAATTCTTATCTGACACCTTATTCTATTCCAGTCTAATTAAATTTAGAATAGCAACATTCCTTTATGGAACCTGCTTGCTGTATTATTTCAACTTTTAACTGTTATTCGTATTAATTTAGCATTATTCCTTATATTGGAATATTGATTACTAGATTATATTTATTTCTAGCGATGATGCTTAAAAGACTGATTCTTATTGCATAAAGAATGAAACTAAAGAATGAAACTAAAGAATTCATGGATAAAACCCTATAACTCACCCAAATTCTCTTTACTGACTGTACTAAAAGCATGTACCAAATATCCACATACACCTGCATTTCGTGAACTGCTGATTAACCATGGAATTCATCTACTATTGAAGATTAATGTTCCCTACAGTCTCTGCTTCATGTTGTAAGACAGTCAGACGCAGATGCCTCTGAAAAGAGAGAATTAATGTTATAATCATGAAAGTCTTATCTGTGCTTAGTCAGGGTGCTTAGAGCAGAATCTACTCAAGTGTTCAACTGCAAAAAAGAAACTTTTTTGCCTATGATTCACAAAAGGCGAACTGTGATAAAATAGATACTAAGGGTCAGAGGGGTACAGCACACTCAACAGCAGATGGGCTGAAGGGTCCTAGCAGCATTTTCAGCCATTATCTCCTTTAATTATACATGCACATACTAATTATGAATTATGAACACAGAAATGGAGATACGCTGATGCAGAACTTTTTAAAGTTGGCTAGTGCCCTTAGCTTGGCATATTTGTTTTTGTGAAGCTGTTCCTACCTTAGCATTTCCTTGGACTCACTCACTCGTCATTTCAGTCACCCACCCTTTCACTCCCTCACCCATGTCCCCATCAGGGCCCTCATTAACTCATTACACATTCATCCATTCGCAGATGCATTCATCATCCATTTATCAGTCAATTCATGCACTCACTAAAGTCATGCACCCACCCATTCACCAATCCATGTCGGTGGAGCAGCAAATTTGTCATGGGCCCTGGTTCAAGGAAAGAAATGAACTATGAAATACAGCACTATTCAGGGTGTAGTGGGCCCCTCAGGCCTTTGGCTCCAGTGCCACTGCATGTGCTGTTCTAATAGAATCTAGGTCCCTGAACCATGCCCTCCTTCATTCACCCATTCACCAACCTAAGAACTAATTATATTATCAATTCATGCACTCTTTAATCATTCCATCATCCATGCACCTTTCACTCATTATTGAATCCTCCCGCTCTCCACACCACACACACTCACATACACACACACACACACACACAGTTGACCGTAAAGAAGTGTGTATTTACTATTCTAACTCCACGCATACTTTGATAGTACCGTAATTTCCGGCGTATTAGACGACCCGGTGTATAAGACGACCCCCTACTTTGCTTGATAAAATGTAGGTTTCGTGCTATACTCGCCGTATAAGACTACCCCCACTTCCAGCGCAGCCCAACGCAGTCCTGCATAGTTGGCTCGTACTTTGTACGCTTTTGTAACCTGCACACTTATCACTTTTTTCTCCAGGAATGTACTGATTGCTACCTCATGTATTTTGGTTGCTCACTATTGTCACTTTTGATCCATGTAACTTAACGTTTGCTTTTGTAATTTGTTCATTTGTAATTGTTCCTCTTGTATCAATACTGTTCCTACTGTAAAGCGCTCTGACACCTTTGGGGTAAAGTCCGCGCTATGTAAAAAACGCATGAAAACATACAGTCAAATTTGGCACCCGGCGTATAAGACGACCCCCAACTTTCCAGAACATTTTAAGGGGTTAAAAAGTCGTCTTATACGCCGGAAAATACGGTAGGTTAGGTTATTAAGAAGACTGATGCAAATATAACTGCACTTTTAGTTCTTTTATACACTCACTCGAAAGTACCTAAACACACTACCTGGAACGGTCCTAGCTAGCGCCCCGGTCTTCACAAAGATGCTGTTTCTCCGGGTCTGTCAGGATTTACCCAAGCTATGAGGACCGATACGGTCCTCACAGCATAGGTTATACATACACACACACAAGCACACACAGACACACACACTCTTTCCCTCTCGCCGTTAATAAAGGAAAACTTCCAATTTAAAAAACGCAAGTTTAATTGGCTTTGTGTGCCTAGGCATGTATGTGTATCCGTTTTAGACCACTTTGTTTGGCCTCGTCACGTTGTAGTGATTTATGTAATTTCTTAAATACCTTGGAGACCATGTCCCTGAGGTTCTTCAATGCATTTTAGAGAATATAAAAATTAAACGTTGACAAGAAAATCTGAAAAAGTAATCATACAACAGCCAATATTACATGATTTATAATACTATTGTTTAAAGCATTTCCTATTCAAAGCCGGAAATTGGCATATTTTAATCAACGGATACTTACTCTCTGTCTGAGAAGTCGGAACTTGAATTTTAGTTGTAGAAAGTGCCAACAACGGTGGAGTTGGGGGTCCGACATATTGATCTGGACTTGGTAAAATGTTTGTGTCTTTTCCATACAACTGCAAATTAATTACATAAAAACCTTTGTAAACATTTTTTCCTTCAGGAGTAAATTTACGACACCACATGTACGCGCTTTTCATTTACTTCAACAATGTACCTAAATTACATTCAATAATTAAACAAATTCAATGCATATCCTGTTAAAATGGAAGTTTCTGTTCTAAAGTCTTGTGAGATGTATAAGAAACTTGAAAGAGGCAAACAATCTCAAGAGATCGCACACATAAAGTAAAGAAATTAAAGAGCATCCCTGTTTGTCCTTTCTTTTTGACAAAAACCATAGCACACAGAATAGTGTAAGTGGTTGGCTGCTTGCCAGACCCTAGAGATACCGGCGTTCTTCTTTTCTCTGTTAAATTGTGTGGTGTTAGATCTGGGGGTCTCTAGTTGGCAATGGTTATCACCCATGTCCAAATAGGGACCCTTACTTCTAAGTCAGGATAAGGGGATTACAATCCTTAATAACCCCTGCTCACCCCCTTGGTAGCTTAGCACGAGCAGACAGGCTTATCTCAGAAGCAGTGTGTTAAGCATTTGTGAATATACACAGTAATACAGTGATAACACTACAGATGGAAAACAACACATGTTTTATAAAAATAAGTATTCTTTATATAGACTTAAACACAAGACCACAAACGACAAAAAGTCACAATACTACACTTAAGATTACTTAAAAGATGATTAAAGTCTCTTAGTTCAATTTGATGGTAGATGCGACAAAGTTCTCAACAAAGTACCTGGATACGTAACGCAAAATAAACAAAAGGACTCGCAGAAAGGGAGATGCGTCGGTTCCGTGACCCGGGGGAACGGTTGCGTCCTTCCTCAATGCTTGCGCAGAGTAGGGGACTCGTCGTGAGCCTTATGGGTGCGGAGGTGATGCGTAGATTCTCGACCTTTTGCGGTGTGCAAGATGGTGCCTTGATGCGGTGCAATGACGATGCGAAGATCCAATTGCGATGCAAGAAGATGGTGCCCTTGATGCGCCGATGTGATGACGATGCGATGACGCCCTGGCAACCTTGCGATGACTCTGTACTTTGGAGCTACGACAGGCCCTGCGACGGGCTTCTCCAGCGATGCGATGGCGACTCTCTCGATGGCGTCACGCTTCTCCGGTGATGTGACAGCAGGCAGCTTCAATGAACACACGCTTCCAGGGAGATGCGACGGAGGCTCGCTTCTCCGGCGTTGCGACGATTTCAGCTGCGGCGGCGACACGCTTCTTCTCGATGCGTCGCGCTTCCAGCGGCACGCAAGTGACTGGAGTCAGAATTCCCAGCAAGGAAATTCAAAGGGGAGCTGGAGGTGAAGTATTTTGGCCCTGAGACTTCAGCAGGAGGCAAGCACAGTTCAAGCCCTTGGAGAATATTCTGTAGTTGAAAGTCCTTAAAAAGTTCCTTCTCCTTTCCCTTGGCAATGAAGCAACCACTGCATGCCAACCCAGCAAACAGCACACTGGGAGAGGGGGCAGTCCAGCTCCTGCAGCTTCCTTTGTTCTTCCCCTTGGCAGAAAGGTTTCTTGTTCCAGAAGTGATGATCTAAAGTCTGTGGGACTGGGTCCCAATATTTATACCCCAAAATCCTTTGTTCTCTGAAGGCAGAGAGGCCTCTGCCTAGTTCAAACCAGTCCCTGAGCACTTTGTTGACATGACTCTCCTCTTCCTTTCACTGTGCAGAGCAGAGACATCAGCCGCCCCACAGGAGGTAGAGCCAGCACAGGGGAGGGAAGATACAGCTCTGGAGCACTCTGTTGACAGGATTCCTCTTCTCCTTTCACTGTGCAGGGCAGAGACATAAGACAAGCCACAGGGGGTGGAGCCAGCATTTTAGAGGGAAGGCCCAGCCCTATTCAGGACCCAGGTGCACTCTCCCCCTCCCATCTGGTTGTAAATCTCCCTATTCACCACTGGGCTGTCCCATACTGTCTCCTGGAATTTCCCCAGCCCTGTCACACACAAACCCAGACAAGGAATACACAACTCAGCAGAGGCGGGCTCAAATGGTTAGGCAAGCAAATACCTACTTTCTAACAGTGGTATTTGCAAACACAGAATATTAAAATAAACTTTACTTAAAGATGTATTTTATTATTCTGAGTTCAGGCATACTAAATTTGAATTTCTACCATGTTCCCTGAGTCAGTTAGGATTATAAGAATGTATTAATCTTCACTGCCCATTCTGGCCTATGAGAACAGGTAGCCTTCAATAGTGAAAAACGAAAATGGCTGTAATTCACTATTAGAACATGCTACACACATCAGAGCATGTCCTACCTTATACTTACAATGCACCCTGCCCTTGGGCCTACCACATGGGTGTCTAATATGAAGCAAAGGGAAGGTTTAGGGACTGGCAAGTGGGTGCACTTGGCCAAGTCGACATGGCAGTGCTAGACTGCATACAGGCCTTGCAATGGCAGGCCTGAGACATACTTTACAAGCTGCTTCTGTGGGTGGCACAACCAGTGCTGGTATGCAACGGTTACCACGCATTTTTTACAACGCGGTACCGTTACCACGCTACTTTTACCACGCAAGTCGTTACCACGACTTGCGCTGGGGGGCGCTCCAGGATAGTAAATTGTTTAATTTACTATCCAACTCCTTCCCTAGAGTCCACGGGGACTGGAGTTGGAATAGTAAATTAAAAAATTTACTACCCAGCGCCCCTCCACGCAAGTCGTGGTAACGACTTGCGTGGTAAAAGTAGCGTTGTAACGGTACGCGTTGTAAAAGAACACGTGGTACCGTCATACATCCCCAGTGCTGCAAGCCCACCAGCAGCATTTGATCTACAAGCCCTGGGCACCCAAGGTGCACTGTACTAGGGGCTGACAGTGAATCAAATAACCCAATTGTGGAATAACCAATCAGTACATCAATTTAACATAAGGAGTACTTGCACTGTGGCACTGATTAGCAGTGGCACAGGGCCCAAAGCATAAATCCAGCAAAAACTTATCAAAACAGAGGAGGCAATCCGTCAAAAATGGAAGGGAGACTCAGGCCAATGATGTCAGGTCTAACATGTGGGACAAACGCTTTAACAAATATAAAGATTGAAACAACAGTAAAATGAGTCCTCCTCTCTAGTACATATTCTGCAAGTTTAAGATTCATGAAGTTGGTGTAGCTTGTGGCTTTTTTCTTATAAAGAAAACTGAAATATGTATCTCTCGAGAATTACAATTCTATGAACCTTTTAAAACATTCAAGACTCACGTTTCCACTCCAGGACCAGAGCATACAGAATCTATACCGGATTGCCCTGTTAAAATCGGATGGTCACCTTTCATGCTCCAGGGCTAATGTATCGGATTCCCTACAGTTCTGGCACCCCAAATGCATAGACATCAGGAATTCTCTACCCAGTAGAGGCAGTGTCCAGACAACCACTGCTCCTGAAGACAAATAAACTTCAGTACTTGCACTTTCATCTCACCTCAGATTTTACTCTAAAATGGCATTAACCCCAGAAAACAACTTCAACCTTCTTTTTCCATAAATAATATCTCTCCAGATTCCCTGGCCCCTTATTGCCCAGAGGTGGGTGCGAATCACCCTAAGAGAGTTAGGGGGATATGTACTACATGAGTGCAAAGTGATAAAAAAAAGACTTAGCAAAATGAAAGAAAGTTAACTATAGAAAATAAATATTTACAATTTTGTTTATCTTGCTGAGCACGATTTCGCCACTCACACACCTTCCGTTTGCAGGGCACTAAAAGTTAAACAGAACAAAATAGCAGCTCAATCAAGTTTGGAGCAGCAGACGGGCACTGATTACGTTGAATCAATCAGTGCTTGGTCCCCACTGCACAGAGAAGATCGGAAATTATGTTAGGCCTGCCCTAAAGAATTACGATACTGTAAAGAAGAGCATCACGCCATCCAACAAATGGTAAGCAACGAGCGCGCTCCAAGCCCTTTTTGCATACTAGAGTGTCTCACGCGTGTGACGCATGCTCCCCAGGCTCGACCCTAAAAATGATGATGGTCTAACAATGCACGCAGCGCTTGGGACAAAGAAGCTTTTTCTTTATTGGAGAGTTGGAAACCTGTCTCAAATAATGCAAACGCTTTCACGTAATAGTTTATCAAATATTTTGGTGGTTTTACCTGACCCAGTTTCTCTATTTGAAATTAGACTGAATAACGCATCACACCACATGTGATTAACCTACCAGATTTCTTTGTAAATATATTGCCTAAAAACATTGGCCAGACCCCTATTCATGGGATATGGTCAGCAGCATTTGTTTCAGAGAACACTAGATGCAATCTTTTTAACCATACTCGCTTCTCTGCACATGAGTTAATAAAGCATTTTGATAGGATTTTAGTTGCTGAGAAATTAGCATATTCGTGATCTTGAAATGTAACAAAATTTATCAAATGTAAATCTTAGTTGCAAAAGTGCAAACCAAAATTTTCAGATTGCAGAACATTTGACTTATTGCTGTATCTCAAGAAAAGGGAATTATGTGCTCTTCTGCATTACACAGGTAGATAAGAATTGAACAAATACCTCCCCCTTCGACAGACAGATAATAAAATGGACTAATGGCCAATTACACCTCCAGCATTTCACTACAATTTACCAATGCTGGTTCTTTTCTCCAACTTAGCAATGCAAGCCTTATATTACTTAGATGAGAACATACACATTGCCTTGGATTAAACCTATACCCTTATTCATTTCTCAAAACTATTTTGTGGGCCCTTAGGGGCGTGGCTCACCCATAGGTTCAGTCCTTTAGAGATCACATATAGCCCTGTCCAGGAGACATAGACACCTAGCATCACTACCCCTACTCTCATAGCCTTGGCTTAAGTCTCTGAGAGACTCAGAAAGACCCGTTCCTGCGTAAAGACCATCTTGATTTATTAATTAGAGCATTGATAACGGGCTGGATCAGTGAACAGATTTTGCCTGGTACACTGAAGAAAATGAGCTTCTATGCCATTGGCTCCCTTTACATTAAATTCACACTAGGATAATTTCTCCACATGTTACTGCACAGTTTGCACTGTTTCTTCAAATTTTGTATGAATTTTTGTGCTCTCAAGGAGGTAGGATCTTTCAGTATTGCTGCTGCTGCTCACTCTGCCTCTTAATCTAAACACTTTGCGGGATATTCTCAAGAACGTGTGATAATTACTGCAAAATTAGCTTAACGCAACTCTTCACATCGCAGTCTATTGCGGGAAAATAACGCTGTGTTAACGTTGTATTCTTAACACAGCGGTACCATGCGATAGGCTGACGATAACGCGTCAAATGACGGTGATAAAGTCCAAGCGATACCTCAAAAATACAAAACACGAATGCAAAAAGTTGTGATGAGGCCAATCGCGATACAAAAATCAGCGAAAACCAGCGACAGGCCTGCAATTCACACACGTCAGGCGGGAAAAAATGACCATAAAAGTAGAAAAAAACATACAAACAAAAGCCAAAGAACAGCGAAGCACAATGGATGTTGCCAGAGCAAGTACCCATGACAACCAGAACCCCACAAACCCCCTGGAGGACCAGCCTGGGACCTCCGGGTCTGAGAAGGTCAAGGACAAGAAGAGTAGGAAGAAGCGGTTCAGTCCGCAGGAAAACAGGATCCTGATAACGGAGGTGGTCGAAAACCATCAACTGTTCTTCACCTCCACTGTGTCATTGGCAACAAAAACGGAATATGGCAGTCTATCGTGGACAAGGTGAATGCAGTTGGAGTGCTGAGGAAGACAATGGAAGAGGTCAAGAGGCGCAGGAATGATGTGAAGCGCAAAACCAAGCAGAAACTCCCCAACATCCCGAAGGCAGCCATGCAGACTGGAGGTGGGAGTCCTGTGCCACAGGAGGAGCTGGACGATATGGAGGAAATTATGTCCACAGTTCATCAGTGGGGAGACGGTGTCAGGAGTTGGGGGAGCGGACACTGCTCAACATGACCTGACATAACAGCACCAGGGTGAGTACCGACCAGGGACTGGGGGGACGGGGGTAGATGGACACAATGGCACACATGCACAATTAAGTAGAGCATATCTGCAGACAAACCATGCCCCAGACCCCCAACTCCCACCAGGAGACCAATGTACTCAAGTATGCAACATCACAGCACTGTATAAGCACAGAAGTCAAAGGCACACCGCATGAAAGGGAGAAGGGGCAGCAAAGTCAGAGCTGCAGGGGCGACTCCCCTAAAATGCAGCACACACACATAACATGTAGAGCACATCAACTTTGACAACGATGTGGTACAAACCGCAACAGGTCCACAACAGAACAGAGGACACAACTGGTGCCGCTTGTGTGTTGAAACTGGCCAATCACATTTGGCCTTGCTGGGAAATGTCCCTCGACAATGTACAAGAACAAACACACATCCGTGATGTTGTTGAAATGTCCACTGTCCCACATCAAATAGGCAGCTCCTCCCAAACAACCACAATGTACACTTTCATGCAGTCTGTATGTAAACATGTACAATGTGACAACATACATGTGAACACAATGTTAAACTGCATCTCCCCTTCACATTGTAGAGGGAAAACCAACACCTCCTGCAGAGCAGGCCGAACCTCTCTTCTCTGATGACAAAGAGGAACACCACATCTACGACGCCGACACCGTCCAAGAGTTCATTGACAGCCTCCGCACTCCACCTCCAGGAGCAGAGCAGCCCAGCTGCATTGAGGAGACCCCATCCCCTGCACAGACCACACAGCAGGCAGCACCCACCACCACGGCTGCCACTCAGGACCCCACGAAGAACACATGGCCTTCCAACGCCGTTTGTTGGAGTGCCAGGAGAAGCTGGCTGAAAAAGTGCAGGTGGGGTTCGACCTCATGGCAGCCAAACTAGATGGCACACGTGGGTGTCTAAGTCCCATCAAGGACCACTGACAGTCCCTAACGGACACCCACAGTCTGCTCCATGCTCTGCAACGGACCATGGCTGAGATCACTGGAGTCCTGACACAGAGACTAGAACAACTGTTCAGTCAGGGTGGCTCTAGCGATGTCACACAAGAGTTGGGACACATGCAGAAGATAATGGAAACCATGGAGAGGACGTAGGCGGAAAAAGCGGCTGTCAGCGCTGCACACCAGCGAGAGGTAGCTGCGTTCCTGAATGACCTAAAGACCACCCTCATGGCTTTGCTGTCATAAGGCCTGGCGCTGATGTATGCTGCTGCTGCCATTCCATCCACATCTCCACCCCCCGAAGTGTCACTGCCACACAGTGCTGGAGACAGAACACCACCACCCACCCGTGAGGCACATGAAACATCAGTGGACGAAGATGCAGATGAACCTGCCTTCATGGTAAGAAGGACGCAGTAGCATTTATCTCCGCCATATGGCCTGTTTCTGCTTGGTTCTGCCCTCTGCATCATCACCTTCCACTGTCCCCCGATAGATTCTGTGACACTCACCTTGGACCTTTACATAGACTGCCATATTCTGTTTGATCACCAATGATACAGCATTCAGACTGCGGACTGAACTCTTCCTCTTCCTTTGGACTAGTCATTCCCTGAAGGTCTCTGGTTGGCCCTCCACAGACCAACAATGTAAAGTGGGGTTTGCATGGCCTTGACTGCTCCAGCTGCAACACTCAACTGAATGTGCTTTAAACATTCATATTCACACAGATGTGTCATGCCTATGATCTTTCAAGTGTAGAAGTATGGATGAATGTAGGGTCAGTGTTTACCACTTACGTCCATGTTGCTCATGTTGTGTGACTTGAGTCACAGGGTGACACATTGAAGAATGAGGTCCTCTTGGCACCAACACTACAACAGAGACACACGCATTAGTTACTTCCTTTTCCAGCCCAGTACCAAACCACACCCAGAGTCCCGGGGTCTTCATTCACACCCTTACATTGGACTGGCATACGCCAGGCCAGCCCACTCCACTTATACTCACAGGGGGGGGGGGACAACGCTACATGTCCCAGTTCTTCCCTGTAGTGGTCTGCTGCTCACAGGTCTACTAGTTACAGCATGCCACAGCCACTCCCTCACAGCTGGTTTATCCCCACACCACATCCATCCAGAACACGCGTCACAGGACATGTGACCCTGCCAATAAAAAGGGCCGGGCGTAGGTGCTCAACGCCTCTCTGGGTGGGCCAGAGGGGACATGATGGCGTCCGCACCACAATACTCAATCATAGAGGGTCCATGACTTGTGGGGCACAGTATTGGTGGCACTGGATACACTGCATCCGACACAGGCACACCGCCACAGGACGGTGACTTTCGGTGTACTGAGGTAGGAGCACCTTAAGTGCTGAGCGGGTGTGCAGCCTGCGATGATGCCCTGTCCTGGCAGTCTCGACTGGTTAGGGTCATTGTGAGCCCTGCTGGACCGTAGTGTAGGCCTGAGCCAGCGGGTAGTGCTGGCCTACCGCCACGTGGTGTTGCCTCGCAGATCACAGAATCAGTGGCACCTAAAGGGCTGAGTGGTGTGCAGCCTGCGATGATGCTGTGTGCACTGATATAATCTCTGCCATAGCGAAATCAAGACCCAGAATCAAGTGTGAGACCTGGTGGTCCATGGAGCGAGGCTACATGATGTGGAGGTTGCCATGTTTTGCGGGCTTGGGGCTTGCACCGGCACGTAGTGGGCCCTCTTAGAGACACACCGGTGGAGGAAGGTGAGCAGTGAGACCTGGGTGCGCAGGGGCGGGCAGTCACCGCTGGGCGGCGGGAGGGGCTGGGGTGCAGCCTGGGTGCGCAGGGGCAGGCATGCACCGCTG